>NW_022196903.1:15959739-15960512 GCF_008632895.1 Mastomys coucha
ATTAGGGAGTGTTCTCAAGGTGGGTCTCGCCTGGTTAAAGATGAACTCGAGACCAAGATAGGAGAATTTATTGAAGAAATCAGGGAAATTAAACTTCAGGCAGGCAAAGAGAAAGACAGCTACCAGATTGTGGATGAGGAAATGGGTCCCAGAGCCCGAGTTTCTGGTCAGGGTGACGGTAGTTCTATAACACATCCGGCTGTGGAACGCAGAAGTCAGAATGACGATATACACAGATATTATCAAGTCCTTGATGTTAAGTTCTTTAAGGAATTAAAAGGAGCTGTGGAAAATTACGGCCCGAGTTCCCCCTTTACTCAGGCCCTAATTAGCAATATTATAGAGCTTAGATTGTTACCTCAGGAGTGGAAGATGTTATGTAAGGCAGTGCTTACACCCGGAGATTACCTGTTATAGATTTCTGAATGGCGCGAGCTTAGCAAGAAAGGTGCTGTACAGTTTGCTCAAACAGATCCAGAGTGGACCCTAGATATGCTTCTCGGAGAAGGCACGTTTGAGAATTGCACTCGGCAAATAGATTTTCCCTTTGGGGTGCTAAATCAGATTGCTACTTTGGTACGAAGGGCTTGGTACAGGCTCCCTACGAAGGGAGGGGACGGGGTTAACTTGACCAATGTCCGACAAGGTCCAGAAGAGCCATTTCAAAATTTCGTGGCCAGACTGCAGGAGACAATTAACAGAACCCTGGGAAACCCGTATGCAGAAGGGCCTCTGATTTCACAATTGGCTTTTGAGAACGCTAATGCGGCATG
>NW_022196903.1:15960605-15965983 GCF_008632895.1 Mastomys coucha
CAGGGTATATTCGCCTGTGCGTTAACATGGGACCGGCGTATTTTCAAAGCGCAGCGGTGGCTGCTGCGATACTAGAGACGCCCGCCCCTGAGGGCTTAACCCGCGGGCATACCCACAGAAGGTGCTTCATATGCGGAAGCTTTAACCATTTTTAACGCGAATGTCCAGACAGAGCTGGTATTTCGGCAAATACGCAAGCGAGTGCTAGACAGAAAGATTGGTACGACAAATTGACTCAGAGAAGCTGATGTCTTAAGATATGCTCCTCCCAGCCAGTTTTGCCTCGTTAGAATCTTTTAATTTTTTTTTTACTTGCTTCGTCAGTTTTTTTTTGTGTGTGTGTGTACACATTTGTTCATCTGCTTTAGACAATCACTATACCTACTTTTCCCGATCAAAGCAGAGAGGAGAGACAGGCATATTCCGATTGCCTGCTCCTGAGAAATGTCAACCGCTATACCTGCTTTTCCCGATCAAAGCAGGGAAGAGAGACAGACATATTCCGATTGCCTACTTCTGAGAAATGTCAATCGCTATACCTGCTTTTCCCGATCAAAGCAGGGAAGAGAGACAGACATATTCCGATTGCCTGCTTCTGAAAAATGTCAATCGCTATACCTGCTTTTCCCGATCAAAGCAGGAAGGGACAGGCATTTTCCCGATAATACTTGGTCCATGCTCAGCCTACGGGCTTTCAAAGGTTAATTCTGTTCCCCAGAGGCTTCTAAGAATTGATTTACATCGCCTTGAGAGTAATACCTGGCGGCCGAACTGCGAACTTCTGCCTTCAGCGGTTTCCAGCTACACCTCATCGCGATCCTGCCTCCAGGCTTTCAAAGGTTAATTCGGTTCCTCCGCAGCTTTAAGGAACTGATTTACATCATTCTGAGATCAGCTCCGGACTTTGTACTCTGGCTCCCGGCTACACCACACCCTGCCCTGTTAAATTCGGCACCTGACTGAAATAGTTACGTCAGCCATCTCCAGAGATTACGATGGACCTTGGACCTTGGGTTTTGCGGACGAGCCTTGACATTCTACATGGAAGATTGTGCACATGACCCTTCTCTGGCTGGGAGGTCACCGTAGGCGGCACGTAGATGAAGGCCGTCTCGGCAACAGACGTTTCATGGCCTAGATTTCCCACTGTGCGCTATCGCCTTAGAGGGCGGAGCCAGAAGGTGTTCCGCACCTTTGTTACCCATATATTCGTGTCGAGATCATATCACATTTCCCTACTTTTTTTTTTTTTTTATTAGTCAGTTCAGGGTGAATTGTGATGGTCCTGCTGACTACATTGAGACAGCAGCTCGGCTCGGCTCACCAGGGGTCTGGAGCCAGCTAGGGATTAAGCCAGACCCGGAGCCCAGTATTCATTATGGACTAAAACTTTGATCCGCCCTCCTGCCTGGAGTCCTCGCTTTGATATGCTCGATTCCTGTTTTGCTTTGATATGTTCGATTCCTGTCCTCACCTATGTGCTAAAGACATGACTGTTTCGCCTCAAGTATAAATTTCCCGTTTCTCTAAGTAAAGATTACACCTTGATAGACATTCTTCTTGGTGTGGTCTCTCTTTCTCTTAACCCGCTTATTTCCACAGAAACTTGACTTCCCCAGTTCGTGAATCACCCACGGTATGAAGTGAAACTGCGGGCCGGTTTCCTTCACAAGACTACTTGATTGATTAGGACATTTGTGATTGTTCAAGTATTGCTGGCTAAGACCCAAATTATCCTAGGCTATCTTAATCAGTTAAATAGCTACTTATTATTTGCCTCAACATAATCTAAAATCCAGTCACAACTAAGTCCTGTTGGAGTTTACCAGAAGACACCTGGCTTTTAATAGGCTAAAATAATATCAGATAACAGATAAATGATAAAAGATTTGCCAACTTTGCTGTAAACCACCCACCTAATGTTTCTAATGTTGTAGTTTTAAATGTTTTAACATAGAGCTATTATGTTCCAGAAAATGTCATTTAGGATAACTTCAGAACTTTCGGCTCCACAAGGAGCCAAAATCTGATATTCTGGAGGTGACAGTAATGATGTTTTCATGTCAACATCATTACTAACAAAATCCACTGAGTTTGCCTTATTTGATGTTACAGGAGATGTTTGTGGACAATTAAATCCAAGATTAAGGGAGAGGTGTGAGGTGTGGGAATAAACATAAGCTATAAAGATCAACATAAAGCTTACACTTAAGCTTCCTTCAGTGTATTTATACCTCACTTGTATCCCCTCTTTTCCATTAAATATACTGTTAAATTTTTAAATTATTTCTGTGTACAAAATTTGCACAGTGTTGATCTTATTCACCACCTTTTCCTAACTCCTCTTGATCAGTATAATTCTCTTATCTTCGTAGCTTTATGTTGCCTTCTTTCTTTTTCTTGTTCTCTTTTTTAAATCAAGTACAACTTGATATTACCGTGGAACTCCTGGATCTGTGCTTTTTCACTTGAGCATGGTTGACCAACCAGGCATGACACCTTTAAAGAAACCTGACTCTCCCTCCCTCAGAAGCTATCGTGATATCTATTGATTTAATGGCAAGGTTTTGTCTAGCTTCAGTTCATGTATGTCACGTGCATACTGTCTCAACCACTATGAGTATAAATGTACAACTACCTTGCTGATTTTGGGAAATATTATTTCCTGGATTTTACCGCCACCTCTTGATTGTAGAGTCCTTTCATCTCCTCTTCTCTAATAATCCCAGATCCTCAGAGAGGAGAGGTTGTGATACAGATGTCCCACATAGAGTTTAACAATCTACAGTCTTTTATTTTCTGCATCTTGACAAGCTGTGAATCTCTGTAATAATCCCCATCCTCAGATGAAACTTGTCTGATATCAGATGAAAGATGTATTGCTCTATGGGTATAATGATGTCTTTAGAAGTCAATCTATTACTGTGGTCATTTAGCTTAAAAATAATACTATGTTCTCTTCTAGGGTATATTCATAGGTTTTGGATTTCAATAATGATGCCAAGAATAGGTTTTATCTTGTGGAGAATGATTTAAAATCAGTCAGAAAGTGACTGGCTATTCTCATGACAACTGAACCACTTCAAATATCACAAGTGTGAGTGTGAGTGTGAGTGTGTGTGTGTGTGCGTGTTCATTCACTCAATATAATGGATTTACTGTAACTTACTACTGCAGTAAACGATTATCTCTATGATTTGTTGACATGGATTTGTACAGGTAAAGGTACAAGAGTGGGAGTTTTGTAATATTTTTGATCTACATTTAAATTATTGAGCAACTTCCCTACTGACCTCTACTGTAACACCAGAAATATTTTGGAGTTCTTTTTGTTCATATCACTGCAGCAATTGTTTTTATTATTCTTTCATAATGGCTTACATTTGAAGTGAAGTAAGATGTAATCTCAAGAGTGTTTCAATTTACATTTCACTGACAATGAGGTTCTATATTTCTTCTTGTTACTTAGCATTTGGTATTTCAAAATCTGAGATCTTTCTAAACAATCCACTAACTAATTCTTAAAAGTGATATGAAAGAATAAAAGATGTTGGGTTTCCAAAGCAAAAAGTATAACACTAAATGTTTTTTTACAATGCCCAATTTGTACTACTACCAAGGCACAGTAATGGAAATATTGTATCATCATAAAATCAGACATGATTATCAATGTTATTGTAAACACAGATGTGAACGCATACAGCTATAGCTTACTAATGTTTTTTTTACAAAATTATGGAAATCATATATTAGACAAATGATAAATTCTTCAATAGATAACACTAAAAAATGTATATATCCAAAAATGTAGAAAAATAAAACCCCATATTAATATCCTACATTTCAGGTAGTAAAAGTTCAAATGAATAAAAAAAAATCTAATATAAAACCTGAAACTATGAAACTGAAGAAGAAAAAATTCAGGGAACACACAAACACACACACACACACACACACACACACACACCACACATAAACACACAACTAGGCAAAGAGTTTTTGAATAAGCCTCTGGTTGCTAGGAGGTCCTGCCAAGAATTGATACTGTGGAATTAAAAAGCTCCTGCTCAAGACAGAAGTAAAATCATAGCAACAGTAATAATATACCTAATAAGGCAGCATAGCAAATAATAAAATTTTCTCTGCCTTCTATCCATTTGGTAGAGGACTAATATCTAGAATATGCAAAGAACATTGCAAAATAACAAAAATTCAAACAGCACAACACAGGAAAGGCTTTCATTTCAGCCTTCCATATGGAAGGTAAGACTAAGAATTGGCAATTTGTTAAAAACTCATAACTATGGATACTGGCATATGATTCATATTTTATTACTTTCCCTTATCCTTAGAGAATCATTAAGTATTTGATTAATAGACTGTAAAAGTAAAACAAATGGAATTTATTATGGAATTTTGGATTTCACACATTATTTTAAAAGTCTTTTGAAATTGGTTATGTACATTGATTTCCATACATTTTAACATAATACAGTGGTCTTCAATAATGGTTTTCCCTAAACTGAACTGGCCAAGTATAACATCCTAACTGTTAAGAAGTTCTGAGTAGGTTTATATCTTACATGTAGATAGGTGCTTAGAATATTACTGGAAAGGAGTGGCTTGGGTTCCTTCCTGTCTTTCTGGGCTGGTGTCCTGAGCAGACCTTGGGCGCAAGCTCTGCTGCCAGTCCCACAACACCCAGAGGAAGCTCCACACCCAGGGGCTCTGATACTCTCAGGATCAGAGGTGAGATGGACACAACATATGTTCCAACATTGGGAGTAACTGGCATCAGCAGAACCAGGTACATAGGAACTCCACTAGCAGAGTGGCTCGGGTTCTTTCTTGTCTCTCTGGGATGGTGTCCTGAGAAGACCTTGGATCCAGGCTCTGTAGCCAGTCACACAACGCCCAGAGAAAGCTGCTGCACTTCCAGGTGCTCTAACAAGCCCAGGGTCACAGGATCCCAGAATCCCAGAATCCCAGAATCACAGAGACAGCTTGACTCTGAGGAGTTGTGACACAACCAGGATCGCAGAAAGGACAGAGTCCAGTCAGATGGCGGGGGCAAACATAAGAAAATAAACAACACAAATCAAGGTTACTTGGCATCATCAGAACCCAATTCTCCCAACATAGCAAGTCCTGGACACACCATCACACCAGAAAAGCAAGACTCAGATCTAAAATCACTTCTCATGATGATGGTACAAGATTTTAAGAAAGACATAAATAGTACACTCAAAGAAATACAGGGGAACACAGGTAAACAGCTAGAAGCTCTTAAAGAGGAAATACAAAAATCCGTTAAAGAACTACAGGAAAACACAATCAAACAGGTGAAGGAAATGAGCAAAATCATCCAGAATCTAAAA
>NW_022196903.1:15966516-15970595 GCF_008632895.1 Mastomys coucha
AGTAACATATAAAGGCAGGCCTATCAGAATTACACCAGACTTCTCACCAGAGACTATGAAAGCTAAAATATCCTGGGCAGATGTCATACAAACCCAACAAGAACACAAATGCCAGCCCAGGCTACTATACCCAGCAAAACTCTCAATTACCATAGATGGAGAAAACAAGATATTCCATGACAAAACAAAATTTATACAATATCTTTCCACAAATCCAGTCCTACAAAGGATAATAGATGGAAAACATCAACACAAGGAGCAAAACTACACCATAGAAGAGGCAAGAAAGCAATCTTTCAACAAATTCACACAAATCTAATTCTACCTCTTACAACAAAAACAACAGAAAGTAACAATTACTTTTTCTTAATATCTTAATATGAAAATTAATATTACCAACATATTCTAATTGATTGAAATCCAAATATATGAGGAATTAGAAGTTTGTTGATTGTCATCCAATTGTCTCTCTAATTTGGTAATTGGAAAAATAGGTCCAATATTGTACAATCTATATACACTTTCAGCTTGTTTGTTTGTGACAGTGTCTTGCTGTCTACAACATAAGGGTCTTGAAATCTTGCTTCTCCTATCTCAGCCTCTCTATTAGTAGTATTGTTTTTTCATGTTTTTACACTATACTATGGTTTTCTGAACAGCTTATATATTTCAAAGTATTTATATACCCAAGGGAGACATAGACAATTAACTTGGGAGGTGGCTTGTAGGAAAGAGAACAATAAAGAGTGAGACTGAATGCTTTGCTTGACATTTGTAGCTCTTGTATCAAGTTTAAAGAAGAGGACTTTATAAGTTACTCTTTCTCTGAGATGAATGCTTTTCCAAATTATCACAGCTAATGAACCAGATTCTTACCCGCACCTAATGTCTATGTTACCCTCCAAGCAGCACCATTGTTCATTGAAACAGTTGGTGAATGACTTTATGGATAGACCATCTTAATACACACACCATTTCTTAAATGAATGTAACCTGTTCTCTGTGGGTTGAGAATAGAGACACTCACTCAAGTTAAATAGTTTTGACCATAGCAGGAAGTCTGTATACATAAATTGTGCCTACAATTCATTCCTCTGTGCAGCAGAACTGTCAACTCTCAGATTAGCTACGATGGAGGTAAAATCCTTTGGTGATGTGAGGGTCATTGAAGTACAGCCTTATTACAATGAAATCCAATGTCTAAAAATTGTTCTTATTTTGGGCTTTTACCACAGTAAAAGCCAAGATTTTAAGCTCTACTAAAACAAACAAACAAACAAACAAAAAGACTTTATATATTTATGTTCACTTAAGAAAATACTAGTAGTGATGTATTATTTTGAAATACACAGTTAATATGTTTGGAGTTATTTAAAATTTATATTGAGAAAAGCGTATGTATTTTCAGTATTGCTGTAGACAAGCATGAACATAAGACTGTTAAGTTGATTGTTGTTTTATATCAAACAACATTTATAATACTCATTTTTATTGTTATAATATTTTATAAATTTTAAAGAATATGACAAGAAAAGATATTGAAGGGGTGTCTCTGGGAGGGGTTGGGGTACAAAAGGGAAACAAGAATGTGACTCAATTCTATTTACTTAAAATATGTTTTGAAATGTTACCAAACTCAGATAAATTGAAATCATGTAACTTTTCTCATCATAATGTAATAAAAGTTAAAAAAAAAAGTAGCTAAGACAAAAAAAATATTACTGGAAGAAAATGGTAATAGAATCCTGACTAGAAATTTATCAGGTTATGTCTATCTGCAAGTATCTCTCACTCTTCCTCTTTCATTGTTGATCCTGTACACAGGTAAAAGGTTTACAGTCTCTAAACATCAGGTTCAGAAGTATGTTACCATTGCTAGTAACATACTTTATATGTTATCTATCCACAGCTTAACTTGCTCTCTTCTCTCCACTCAGCAAGTACATAAACATCCTTTACTTGTAATGCTTCATCCCATCAGGGATACTTCTACCACTGCTGTCAAAGAGATGGCATAAAAACTCCTTCTTCTTCTGAAGTTTATTGGAAGAAACTCCCATTATGTTGCCTGTGTCTGGACTCTCCTCAGAGTTCATGTTATACTACTATATGTATGTCTTTGGCACTAATATTATGTCAAATATTCTACCCAAAAGGGTACTGGCACAAAGTATTTTACTCAAAAGGACAATGTGCTTTGGTATCTTTCTTGAATCCTAGATGATTTTACTGTCATTCATCAGCAAATACCAACCATATGTTGACAAAAATTTTGGGATCTCCCAGCAAAATCACTACCAGTTATCAGAAAATCAACAGTGTCGTGGAGGGATGATGTTTATATGCAAATGTGTGAAGATGTTTCTTTATTCTTCCTTCCTTCCCTAAGGTACTTTTGATTGGTTAAAATTAAAAAAAAATTAAAAAATTAAAAACAAAAACAAAACATACAGTCTATATGCAAAAGGTATAATGTGAGACATGTGGAAGAGAGAGTGCAGAATTCTGGGAAAGAGACACAATTGGGAAATTTGCCACCAGGACACAAAGGAAATGAGACATATAAAACTGAGAAGATGCAACAAGCCATGTGGCAGAACCTATATTAGTAAAAAAAATAAAATAAAATAAAAGCAAATAAGTAACAAGCAGCATGGGAACAAACCTAACATATGCCCTAAGTATATATACCAAATTAGTCTATGGATACACCCCCTGTTTGGGCTTTTACATTCATTATTAAGTAAATTTAAGAATGAATTTAAATAGGAGTTTAAGAATAATTTTAATTGTTTAATAAAGTTTCTGATGAAATTATGCTATAGATCTTTTCAGCTGCTTGGAGGGGGTATATTGCCACGCCCACTCTTCTACTCCAGTCAAATCCAAAATATCGGGGGTAAAAGCCTGATTAGGATTAGAGGCATTAACAAAAGGAGTTCTGTGCATCCTGGATATTCAGACAGTAGCTGGTATCTCCTAACTCAGATGTGTTCCAGATTAGTCTTTCCAATCATCTACACGCCCTCTTATTTAGGCATAAAAGTACCCCAAGAAATGATTTGCAAATGGCTAAGAATGGGCATTGTTTCCTGGCCAGCACAACATTTCCAACCTACCCTAGTTTAATACCAAGCTGTCCTTAGCTTGGAATTTCTCTCAAGAAACTTGCCTTATCAAACAGGTTGTACTCAGAGTTAGCAACAGAGGTCAAGCACATTCCTTAGGGCAGTCCCACAATAGTTAAAAATGTTTTACATACTAGAGAGTAATCAAAAAGCTTCCCTCATTCAAGGACATTAGCTAGAAGTGTTAGGTCAGAACTTCCCAGTGCTTGCCTCCAGCAAGACCCAGAGAATTAGCAGGAAATGCTAGATCAGAACCTCCTAGTCCTTGCCTCCAGCAGAACCAGAGAATTAGCATAGGAATACCAAAATAACCTCAACAGGGAGGGCTCTACTTCTCTTCTGCCTGCTTCACAGCTGGCTATCAGACCCTACTGACCTTGATGTGGTGGTTGATGTGTTTGGGCAGCAGCGATCGCATCTGCAGGTATCACACCAGGCTTAGACAGTTCCATGTGTAAGAGGTTTAATTGAGAGGACGTAGAGGGTAGAAAGAGGGGAGAGAGAGAGAGAGCAAAGATGGAGGAATTGTCTCATATATATGGGTTGTAACATAGTAGTCCAGGTAAAGGTGGGAGCTGAACCCAATGGATTCTGGGAATATGGTGGCCGTTGCCCCAGCAACAGGTCTGTGGACCCGCCCATGTATCTCCACAGGTTCTGAATGCTAACATACCTCCCTTTTTGATATTATAAAGAGAAGGAAAGAAAAAGGGAAGGGGAAGCTGATGATGAAAATGGAATGAGGGTGTCCTGTCTCTTAGGCTACTTCCTGCTGTCTAGGGCATTGTCAATGGGGGTAGCTGGCTTTCACCATCGGGATCCACTTGGTAAATGGTTCCTCTGTGGACAGTGGCTCATCTGTGGGCAGCAGCTGGTAATCCTATAACAGGAGCTGATTGATAGTTTGGTTAGAAATTTTTTGTATTTGTTGTTGAAGAAATGTAGAGACAA
>NW_022196903.1:15972930-15973265 GCF_008632895.1 Mastomys coucha
ATAGAAGGACTTGGTCTCCAATGTTGATAGGTAGTGGATAGGAGACAGTGTATGGCCGAGGTAGATGGCGGTCAGTGAAGTTCCATAGGAGAGAACAGAGGTGGCAAAGTAATGGAGTAAGTAGATGGTCTGGGAGGGGAGAGCATTTAAGTGAAAGACCAGGAGTTAGGACTGGACGTCCATACATGAGTTCAAAGGGAGAGATGAGGAGAGGTCGCTTTGGGAGAGATCATAACCTGAAAAGAGCTTTACCCAATCAAGGTGAAATTCTTGTGACAGCTTAACAAGAGTGGTTTTTAAAGAGTGATTAGTTCTTTCTACCTTACCAGAAGATT
>NW_022196903.1:15973426-16048306 GCF_008632895.1 Mastomys coucha
ATGTCCCAGACTCGGGGATCTACCTGAGAAGCTGGTAAAGGAAATAACATGGTAGTATTAGTAGGTTGCTTGGCTAGCAGAAGGAGCAGGGGAACCACTGGCGAGCCTGGGTTTAGGTGAATGTGGGGAGCAAAGGAAATAGAGGCTCCCAGCCTAGTTAGAAGATCTCTTCCCAATAAGGGTACAGGACACGTTGGCAGTTCCAAAAGGAATGGGTAAAAGGTACACCCCTAAAAATGCAGCTAAGTGGTGGGGTCTGGAGAGGGAAGTAAGGTTGTCCTCCTACCCCGACAATAGGAGAACCAGAAGGAGAAGTGGGCCCCCAAAACTCTGTCAGGACCGAATAAGTGGCTCCAGTGTCAAAGAGGAAGGAGATGGACTGCCCACATACCACAATATTTACCCTGGGCTCCCTGCTAGTGATGGCAGTAGTCAGGTCAGGGGAGCTCGGGCCTCCTCAGTCAGCCATAGCCAAGCCTAGGAGATCAGTTGGAGGGTTATTTGGGAGTGATGTCCCTTTGTTTTGTGTAACATGAGGGCAATCAGCAGCCCAATGTCCCTCTTGATGGCACCTAGGGCATGGCCCTCTTGGCTTGCGGAAGTTAGGGCAAGATTTTGCCCAATGACCTTTTCTACCACATTTGTAGCAAGTGCCTGATGGTCTCTGAGTCTTAGGAGACCATGAGTCCAGGGTAGTGGCTGGGTCTGGTCGGACAGCCTTTGCTAGCATATAGTATTTCTGTTTGCGGATCCTATCATCCCTTCCATGGTACACTTTGAAGGCCAGCGCTAAGACTTCTGCCTGTGGAGTCAGGGATCCCCTCTCTAGTTTTTTAAGTTTAGCTCTTATGTTGGGGTAGCTCTGGGAGAAGAAGTAGGTCATCAGAAGTTGCTTACCTTCTGGGTTGTCAGGGTCCACATTGGTATGCTGTAATAAAGCCTTTGTAAGGCATTCTAAAAATTGAGATGGATTCTTTTGCTTGTCCTGGACAACCTCTTGGAGTTTTTCAAAATTTACGGGCTTTAAGGCCGCTTTTCTAAGACCAGCCAGAAGGCACGTAATGAACCTGTCTCTGGCTAAAATACCACCTGCAGAATTGTAATTCTATTGGGGATCCTGTTCCAGTACTGTTTCAGAGCCAATTGGGTATGTGTTGTCTGTCTGGTGAATCCCATCTGCATGCACTCTTGCCACTTCCTATACTTGCCTGTGTTCTTCAGGAAGGAAGTCGTTAGTAAGGATCATATGAACATCATGGAAAGTCAAGCTGTAAGATTGAGTGATATACTGGAACTCCTTAATAAACATGGAAGAGTTAGAAGTATAGGACCCCAGCCTGTTTTCTATTTGGGAAAGTTCACTAAGTGAGAACGGAACATGTACTCTGACGAGCCCATCTACTCCAGCAACTTCCCGTAGAGGTAGGATGGTTGCTGGGTCAGGTGTCTTTGGAGAGGAAGGACTTGAAGGTTTGGCTGCAGCCTTAGAACAGGTGACAGGAGGAGTGAAGGTAGGTGCCAATGTGGCATTTGGAGCAGCCCACATCTGGCACAGAAGGGGAGGGGTCTAGAGAGGGAGAGCTAGCAGGCTCTGGAGCATCCTGGTGAGGAGGAGAAACTGAGGCAGCAGTTTGGGTTTTTGGCAGTGAGGAGACAGGATTACGACAAAAAGGGGGTGGTTCATTAGCTGGATCTAGCATTGTAGAGTCATCTAGAGGAGGTTGAGGTTGTGTAGACTTCATGGCTAAGAGAAGTTGGGTTAGGGAACAAGAAGAGCACAAGGAGGGATTGGAACAGAGATATGTGAATGCTTGAACATAGGGAACCTCCTTCCATTTACCAGTTTGCCAGAAGTATGTATTAATACCCCTTAAAATAGCTGGATCTAGGTTGTCATTAAGTGGCTACTTTGAATTCCCATCTAGTTGATATTTAATCCACACCTTATTGCAGAGATATATTAATTTTGATGCCTTCAAGTCAGGCGTTAGCTTTAAAGATTTGAGATTTTCCAGGAGACATCCCAGTGGGGTGCCTGGAGGAACTGTCGAAGACATTCTGGAACCCATTGGGGGGTGGTTGGATGTTTTTACCAGCGTCCTGAGAACAATCCAAGCACCAAAAAGTTAACAGCCAAGGCTAGTGGTTCAAGTCGTCACGAGAAACCCTAGTGGCAATCTAGCAGAGCTGGTGGCCTGCTGTGGGAAGGTAACTCACCCTGGATCCAGGGATTTGATGGCTGCAAGAGAGCCTGGTGAAAGATTATTAGGAGTGAGAGTTACTTTCGAGGGGAGGAGCACCCAATGCCAGAATGTCCTAGGTCGTATGTCAAGGGGGGGCTATACTCTGTAGTTGGCCAGACCCTATCTGGAAAGTTGGAGGTCCTCCCCCTGACTGATCCTATTAATTAATATGCAGGTGTCTGTGTGGCTGGTTATGAGCAGTCTGGTAAATAAAAAACATGGAACTGAATGGTGCCTGAGTGGGGTACAGCTCATGTGGTCTAGCAGCGCTTGGCTGTAGGTTTGTTGTGTCCAGCTTGGTGTCCAGTGTCTCCAGCGAGAAGCGGTGAGCAACAGCCAGGTGAGGGGGCTGCAAACTCACGTACCGATAGCACCCGATTGGCGGTGCTGGGACCGCTCCCCTGCTCCTCGCGGTCCTGAGACTGCTCCATGTGGCCGTGCACCCTGCCTGCCCGGCTACCGTGTGGAGCGGGTTTGGCAGACGCAAAGTGCCACGATCCCAGGTCTCGGCACCAAAATGATGTGCTTGGGCGGCGGTGGTCGCGTCTGCAGGTATCACACCAGGCCTAGACAGTTCCACATGTAAGAAGTTTAATTGAGAGGAAGTAGAGGGTAACGGTGCAGAAAAAGGGGGGAGAGAGAGAGAGAGCAAAGATGGAGGAATTGTCTCATATATATGGGTTGTGACTTAGTAGTCCAGATAAAGGTGGGAGCTGAACCCAATGGATTCTGGGAATATGGTGGCCATTGCCCCAGCAACAGGTCTGTGGACCTTCCCATGTATCTCCACAGGTTCTGAATGCTAACAGTGGTCACTTGCCTACATGACCTCAGTCTTGTGCCCCTTGCTGTAACACCCGCCCGCCTACGTGACTTTTGTCATCTGCCCTGCTTGCTGTATCCTATTTAAGCCTGAATTTCACCATGTACAAATACATTCAGATTTAACACACCCTTGTGTCAGCTCTGTCATTCTTCGCCTAAGCCTTGTCCACCTGACTAAGACCCCGTTTCTCCCGCTGGCTGAGGAAGGTTCAGATCAGCTGGCCTGCAGCAGCATATGAAAAAGGGAAAGACAGAGAGAACTATGTCATATATAAGCAACTACATGGTGTACAAGCAGCCACATAACAAAAGGGGGTTTCAGAAAAGTGAAAGAAAAGGCTCAAAGAATCAGAGAGAGCATAACTAAAGCTCTGCACAGAGTCTTTTTATTATTATTATTATTATATGTTTTCTTTTTTATAATATTTCTTTTCCCAGGTTCCCCTCCAAAAAATACTAAATTAAATTAAAAATAAATTAAAACAATCCCCTGTTCCCTCCTCCATCACCCTGTTCACCATCCCACACCCTCCTGCTTACTGGCCCTGGAATTCCCCTGCACGGAGGCATAGAACCTTCACAGGGCCAAGGTCCTCTCCTCCCATTGATGACCAACTTGGCTATCCTCTGCTATATACATACTGCTGGAGCCATGAGTCCCCCCATGTGTACTCTTTGGTTGGAGTTTTAGTCCCTGAGAGCTCTGAGGGTACTAGTTAGTTCATATTGTTGTTCACCCTAAGTGGCTGCAAACCCTTCAGCTCCTTGGGTCCTTTTTCTAGCTCCTTCATTAGGGACCCTGTACTCAGTCCAATGGATGGCTGTGAGCCTCTACTTCTGTATTAGTCGGGTACTGTCAGAGCCTCTCAGGAGACAGCTATATCAGGCTCCTGTCATCCAGAACTTGTTGGCATCCACAATAGTGTCTTGAATTGATAATTGAATATGGGAAGGATTCTCAGGTGGAGCAGTCTCTCGATTGTCCTTCCTTTAGTCTCTGCTCCATAATTAGTCTCTGCAACTCCTTCCATGGGTATTTTGTTCCCCGTATTAAGAAGGAATGAAGTATCCACACTTTGGTCTTCCTTCTTCTAGGGTTTCTTATAGTTTGTGGTTTGTACTTTGTATATTCCGAACTTCTAGGCTAATATCCATTTATCAGAGAATGCATACCATGTGTGTTCTTTTGTGATTGGATTACCTCACTCAGGATGATGTTCTCCAGGTCCATCCATTTCCCCAAGAATTTCATAACTTCATTGTTTTTAATAGCTGAGTAGTACTCCATTGTGTAGATGTACCACATTTTCTGTATACATTCCTCTGTTGAGGGATATCTGAGTTGTCTCCAGTTTCTGGCTATTATAAATAAGGCTGCTATAAACATAGTGGAGCATGTGTCCTTATTACATGTTGGAGCTGGGTCCTGCCTAGAGTCTTATTGAGGAAAACTGAGAAGTAAAAGAAAGTGTCCCTAGAGCCCCAATAGAAATTTATGGCATTCATAGCCACTTCCCAGGCCAGGTAAGTAACTTTCTCTAGTAGAATTCAAAAATGCCATGAACAAGGTTGCTGGACAAAACCACCAGTGAAGGACTGTTTGTTTTGTGCTGAATTCTCCAAGCTTACATTCCTTGAGAAGCTGGATGTTTTTTAATCCAAATTCTATAAGGTAATATAAATTGTATGGTTTTTACTCTTAAAATCAATAATAATAGTGCTTTTAGGATGTTGTCCCAAGTTCCTCTTGAATAATTAGTCTATTCTGGCCTTTGAATTACTTTATATTCCTTTTAAATTTATTAGCATTTTAAGTATCAACATTTGAAAAATGCTTTTAATTGCCTTACATTTACTATAGGTATTCAGTAAACTTGTAATAAAAAATTCCAAAATATTTTTGAAAAACTCAGAAAATTGGAAATGGTTCTTCTATCTGAAGACCCAGCTATACCACTCCTGGGAATATACCCCCAAATGCTTCAACATATTGCAAGGACATGTGCCTCACTGTGTTCACAGAAGCTTTATTCATAATAGCCAGAAACAAGAAGCAACCCAGACGTCCCTCAACCGAAAAATGGATACCAAAAATGTGGGACATTTACACAAAGTCACCTATTTTTTAAAAAGAACACCATGAATTTCCCAGGCAAATCGATGGAACTAGAAAATAACATCCTTAGTGAGGTAACCCAATCATAAAAGACACACTTGGTATGCACTCACTGATAAGTGGATATTAGCCAAAAATACCTATGATACATTTCACAGACCCAAAGAAATTAAACAAGAAGGAAGGCCCAAGTAAGGATGCTTGAATACCATTTAGAAGGAGGAACAAAATAATCATGGGAGGCAGAGGGAGGGCTCTGGGTGGGAGAGGTGGGCGAGGGTAGTATGGGGGCAGTATCAGGCAAGGGGATAGACAGGAGAGAGTCCCAGGGCCAGGAGAATGAGTGAAAATATGCAGCAGCAGCAAGGGGTGGGATTTGCAAGGATATATATATATGCATATACTTATTGGTATATATATTTAAAATAATAAAGAGTGTCTAGAGACATATGCCATTGGTGTACTGATCAAAAGGCAGGCCAATGTTTCAAACCAGAATTCTATGGGAAAATGCAGAGACATAATATAATTATGGAGAATATCAAAATAAGTCTACTAAGTGTAGTCATTAAAATGGATTGACATTGGCACAGCAATGACAAAAGAACTGAATGAAAACTCAAGGGAATGCGTGAGGAGTATTATAATGTATGATAAATATTCCAGTGCAAAGATACAGGAATAGAGCAGTGTGGCAATAACATGTTAAGACCATCTGACTGTTCATTTCTCAAAAAAAACATATTATAGAAAAGATCCACTTTCATAAAATATAAACCAAGTCATGAACATAAAACAATAAAACATAATAGAAAAATATTATAAAGTTTTCTCTTGAGAAAAGGGAGAAAATATTTTCAAATAAATTTAAACAAAAACTAAATAACTAAATTAGTGATTCACTTTCTTTGAGTTTATATCTAAGCTTATAGTATCAAGGGCTCCAAATAGTGTAACTTTTTGTGAGGCCAACTGACAAATATAATCTGAATACAAATTTCAATAGAAGGAAAACAATGAAATTAACAGAATTCATGCAATGAAAATAACAAATAAGGATTACAAAATTCATATAAAAGTAAGAGATTAGAAAGACAACACATTAAAAGAATGTGTTACATCACAATAAATCAATATGCAGCATTAATTCTCAGTCTTTAAAACAATTGGTAATGTATGACAAATGTATCTTGGCCACCTTTTCTATTTCTTCCCATGTTATTTAGTTCTTTTCCTCTAGACAACAGTTTGTTGTTAACGATTCACAAAGGAATACCATGATCTTCCATTCATGGACAATCACAAGAAGATAGCTTTGGTTAAGCCTGTCTTCGTGCTCCAGTGGCTGCCTCCCCTTTATGTTTAAGACACAAAGAAGTCCCTGAACTGCTATTGTTCCCCAAGTGCCTACCCAAGGGACACATCATCCAAATAGAGTTAGTAAGAATGAGGCCCTGGGGAGGAGAAATCCAGTAAATTGAGATGGGGAAAGTAGAAGGGAGACAGGAGATAAAAACAAACTATACTGATAAATTTGTTCAGTTCTCTCATCTAGTAGACAAAATGTACATTTTTCTTTTTTATTCTGCAGAGCTTTCAAGTGAGTAAGGATGGTATAAGTTAAATACTCTTTTTACCTGTGATTGTCAAAGGTATTGGGGTAGCAGTGATATACACAGGTCTCTTCTATTCATTTTTCTAGATTCCCACTAGCATTCAATGTCCTCCTTAAGACTTTTAGTATAACTGCTCATAGTTTGTTCTAAAAATTGAAGTAATACTATTTGAATATTACATCATGTTCTGTAATTTTCGAGGACAGTAGCACAGATATACAGTCTCTGGCTTCTCTCAGAAGACAAAGAAAAATGTCTCTGAAAAGTTATAATATATTTCAATTATTTGATTTAGATTTTTAACTTTTAATTTTTATTTATTCATAATAGTTGCCTCTTTCATACAATACAACCTGACCCCATTTTCTCCTCCCTCTATTCTTCCCAGATCCCTCCCACCTCTGTTTCCCCTTAGATCATTCCCCTTCTGTGTCCCTTCCGAAGAAAACAGGCCTCTAAGAGACAATAACCAAACAAGATAAAACAAGATACTATAAGACAAGGCGAATGCTCTCATCAAAGATGTATGAAACAACCCAGTAGAAGGAAAAGAGTCCAAAGAGCAGAGAATTTTACAGATTTATTTTGCAAACACAATGTTTGTTTCTAAGAGTACCTGAGAAATGAAAAAGACAATCACACATTTATGACCAAATTTATGAAAATGTAATGAAGACATACTACCCTGCAGTCTACTGAATATGGACTCAAGAAAGACAACTATGCATAAATAAAAGTATCCATACTTGTAGACTTATTATTCAGTGTATGCTACAGATAAAATGTAGGCTTTAAGTGCTGACATAAAAGAAGCTACATAATGTAGCCCTGTGCTTAAAATACCCTTTGTGTGAATTCTAGGAAAGTTAATAACATAGTATATGAAATAAAAGCCTTTATGTTCTAGAGAAAGGATTAAAATGTGGTCTTTGATAAGCATATTTATGATCCATGAAAATCTCTGTGCCATGTCTTACTGGTGCTTCTATTTTTGTGATAAAATTATTACAGCTCACCAAACTAAACACATTAACTTTTAAGATTCTATTGTTTGTATAGTATATTTTAAACTGTATATGATTTTAAAATGAGAATCTCAATAGTGGATAGATATTGAGTAATATGGTATCATCTCATAAATGACTAACAAATTCTATAATATTTAGAATAAGTTTTTCTTACCAGATACCCTACTATTGTTAGATTCAGGGTAGGTGTCCAACTCACAAAGGTACAGAGATGGAGATTGATGCAATAAGCAAAAGGTTTTTAATAATCCAGTATATTGGGGTAGTCCTGCATTCAGGCAAAGGCAACCAAAGGGAACAAAAGCATACACTCTTTAAACACTTTCAGAACATAGTTTTATAGCATGAGTTGGTTATCTTTTGCATTGTTTTTTGTTTCTATTGACCTTTGTCCCCAAGGTGAGGAGGAGATACCCATTGCACAAAGGAGAGTTGGGTAGAGATCCACCCATTTATGAGGATGTTTCCTGGAACAGGGCATTACTGCTTGCAATTAGGGCATCTCTTGGGAACGAATGTTTGTTTAGTAAACCCTTCTGAAGCTCTCTGTCTTTAGGCTTAATGGACATTCCTGGCTCCTTGGTATTTTTATGAAGTGTCCCTGTTTGCTCAATTCTTACACTATCTTACAAAAATGACCACGATGATTTTCTTCACAGGTTGTCTTCAGTGTGTCATTTTATATCATTTTGTGATGAATACGAAACCTTCAGTTACTTAATCTTTTGATCAATTTTTAAGGAAAATTCAAACCTTAGGTCAGCAATATAATTTCTGGTTTGGGTCATAATAAGATTACATGAAAATATTGCACATCTTTATATCATCTGCTAAAATTGTCACTTTCCTCATACATTCAATAATAGCACAATGTATCTATTTAAATAGAGTGCTTATTCCTAAGATACCAGAATTCCAAAAAGTATTATATTTATATATTTTTTGAATGTAATATTTTGTTTTTCTCCCTTACCAGCCTTTAAGGTATCTGGTATGATCTGGCATGTAAAAACAGATTTCAAAAGATTAAAATTTAAAGGTTCAGGGGCCCACATGTGTTCTGTGACTATGACATCATCATTTAGTCCTTATATTCCATGAGACTCTATGGGTCTCCAGGAAGGAGTCCTTAAGAGGAGCTGCCTGTGGATGAGCCAAGCAATGCTGCCTGTTCTACTCAGTCACGGACAACTATTATTCATGTTATACTCTAATTTTATTCATCTCTTTAAAAATGTTACATATATTCATTGTACTCAGTGACAGCTTTCATAATGTTACTCTATTCAGCCACATCATGTACTTTGACCTTATTCATCCCATAATACTCCCCTGTGTCTGCTTCCTCCACACTAGTCCCTTTTATTCCTCCAAATACTTCTACTTCCATACTTCCATGCATGATGTGTATGTGTGTGTGTGTGTGTGTGTGTGTGTGTGTGTGTGTGTGTGTGTGTGTAAAATCTAGGTCCTACATGTGACAGATTATAAGTTGTCAAACATGCTTTAGAACTTAAACTACCAAGTGCTAAGAACTGGTCCTACAAAGATCATCTGGTCCAGAGGGGGAATCCACCAGAATGGGTCACACTGTGCAGTCAGTCATTGCTTTATCCCAACAGAAGTTCCTCAGGGTAAGGAGACACGAAGCATCCCTGCACCTCCTAATGACTCTCATTATAAGCTTGGCCTAGCATTTGCCTCCAGTTTTCACAGAATAATCTTTCTTAATGGTCCTGAATCACAGCTAGCATAAGCACAATGCCCTAGATCAAAAAATAAATAGAGCACAGTACATTTCTCAAATAACTCTATCATTACAATAGCAATTTTTCCTCAATCTTCTTCTGGAAAAATCATTTCTCTTTCTTGCATTTCTCAGACAAAGGGAAAATAAAACCTAATAACAATATAAAAGAATATTCTTAAAATTGATAGTATGCAGAAAAATTTAAAGTGACCCTCTTATTTTCTTTATCTTCAAAAAGAAAAAAATAACTATTAATGGGTTTCCATAGGCATGAAATAAATTCATTTCACTGTGAGTTTTTGAAAATCAATGAGAGGACACACTTTATTTTCTTACATATAACACATTTATTATGAAAGAGTATCAAAACTGTCACCTATCAACAGTTTTCCAAATAACAGTACAACTTACATTCTATTCATATATATGCTCTCACACACATGCAACATACACACACACACACACACACACACACACATATGTGTGTGTGTGTGTATTTGCTAAGAATTTCATAAATTCATTGCTTTAATAGCTGAGTAGTACTCCATTGTGTAGATATACCACATTTTCTGTATGCATTCCTCTGTTGAGGAACATCTGGGTTGTTTCTAGTTTCTGGCTATTATAAATAATACTGCTATGAACATAGTGAAGCATGTGTCTTTATTACATGTTGGAGCATCTTCTGGGTATATGCCCAGGAGTGTTATAGCTGGGTCCTCTGTTAGTACTATGTCCAATTTCCGGAGGAACTGCCAAACTGATTTCCAGAATGGTTGTACCAGCTTGCAATCCCACTAGCAATGACAGTGTTCCTCTTTCTCCACAATGTCTCCAGCATCTGCTGTCACCTGAGCTTTTTATCCTAGCCATTCTGACTGGTGTGAGGTGGAATCTCAGGGATGTTTTGATTTGCATTTCTCTGATGATTAAGGATGTTGAACATTTCTTTAGGTGCTTCTCAGACATTTGGTATTTGTCAGTAGAGAATTCACTGCTTAGCTCTGTATACATTTTAAATATACTATATTATCCTTAGATACAATGAATGAAATATACCAAGATACATTTCTTATGAATTAAAATAATTTCAAAATAAAATTAGAGTGGTCCTCTCCTCCTATTGGTGACCAACTTGGCCATTCTTTGCTACATATGCTGCTGGAACAATTAGTACCACCATGTGTACTCTTTGGTTGGTGGTTTTGTTCCTGGGAGCTCTGAGGGTACTAGTTAGTTCATATTGTTGTTCTTCCTAAGGCCCTGCAAACCCTTCAGCTCCTTGGGTCCTTTCTCTAGCTCCTTCATTGGGGATCCTGTACTCAGTACAACAGATGGCTATGAGCCTCTACTTCTGTTATTAGTTGGGTACTGTCAGAGCCTCTCAGGAGACAGCTATATCGGGCTCCTGTCAGCCAGCACTTGCCAGCATCCACAATAGTGTCTGGGTTTGGTGACTGCATATGGGAAGGATTCCCAGGTGCAGGTGAACAGTCTCTGGATTGTCCTTCCTTCAGTCTCTGATCAATAGTTTGTCTCTATAACTCTTTCCCTGGTTATTTTGGTTATCCCCCCCCCCCTTTAAGAAGGAATGAAGTATCCACAATTTGGTCTTCCTTCTTCTTGAGTTTCTTGTGGTTTGTGGATTGTACTGTGTGTATTCTGACCATCTGGGTTAATATTCACTTATCAGAGAATGCAAACCATGAGTGTACTTTTGTGATTGAATTATCTCACTCAGGATGATATTCTCCAGATCCATATATTTCCCTAAGAATTTCATAAATTCATTGTTTTAAAAGCTGAGTAGTACTCCATTGTGTAGATATACCACAATTTCTGTATTCCTCTGTTGAGGAACATCTGGGTTGTTTCCAGTTTCTGGCTATTATAAATAAGGGTGCTATGAACATGGTGGAGCATGTGCCCTTATTACATGTTGGAGCATCTTCTGGGTATATGCCCAGGAGTGGTATAGCTGGGTCCTCTGTTAGTACTATGTCCAATTTCCGGAGGAACTGCCAAACTGATTTCCAGAGTGGTTGTACCAACTTGTAATCCCACCAGCAATGACAGTGTTCCTCCAGCATCTGCTGTCAACCGTGGTTTTTATCCTAGCCATTCTGCCTGGTGTGAAGTGGAATCTCAGGGATGTTTCGATTTGCATTTCCTTGATGACTAAGGATGTTGAACATTTCTTTAGGTGCTTCTCAGACATTCGGTATTCATCAGTTGAGAATTCATTGTTCAGCTCTGTACCCCAGTTTTAATAAAGTTATTTGGCTCTCTGGAGTCTAACTTCTTGAGTTCTTTGTATATATTGGATATTAGCCCTCTATCAGATATAGGATTGGTGAAGATCTTTTTCCCAATTTGTTGGTTGCTGTTTTGTCCTATTAACAGTGTCTTTTGCCTTACAGAAGCTTTGCAATTTTATGCGGTCCAATTAGTCAATTCTTGATCTGTGAGCATAAGCTACTGGTGTTCTGTTCAGGAAATTTTCCCCTGTGCCCATGTGCTCTAGGCTCTTCCCCACTTTCTTTTCTATTTGTTTCAGTGTATCTTGTTTTATGTGGAAGTCCTTGATCTACTTGGACTTGAACTTTGTACAAGGAGATAAGAATGGATCAATTTGCATTCTTCTACATGCTAACTGCCAATTGAGCCAGCACCATTTGTTGAAAATGCTGTCTTTTTTTTCTACTGGATGGTTTTAGATCCTTTGTTAAAGATCAAATGACCATAGGTATGTGGGTTCATTTCTGGGTCTTCAATTCTATTCCACTGATCAACTTGCCTGTCATTGTACCAATGCCATGCAGTTTTTAATCACAATTGCTCTGTATATAGCTTAAGGTCCAGGATGGTGATTCCACCAAAGGTTTTTGGTTGTTGATAATAGTTTTAGCTATCCTGAGTTTTTTGTTATTCTAGATGAACTTGCAAATAGCTCTTTCTAAGTCTGTGAAGAATTGAGTTGGAATTTTGATGAGAATTGCATTGAATGTATAGATTGCTTTCAGCAAGTTGGCCATTTTTATTCTGTTAATCCTGCCAATTCATGAACATAGGAGATATTTCCATCTTCTGAGATCTTCTTCAATGTTCTTCAGAGACTTAAAGTTCTTGTCAAACAGAATTTTTTACTTGCTTAGTTAGAGTCACACCAAGGTTTTTTATATTATTTGTGACTATTGTGAGGGTGTTGCTTCCCTAATTTCTTTTTTAGCATGCTTATCCTTTGTGTAGAGAAAGGCCTCTGATTTGCTTGAGTTAATTTTATATCTAGCTACTTTGCTGAAGTTGTTTATCTGGTTTAGCAACTCTCTGGTGGAATTTTTGGGATCACTTAAGTATACTATCATATCATCAGCAAATAGTGATAATTAGACTTCTTACTTTCCAATATGTATCCCTTTGATCTCCTTTTGTTGTCTAATTGCTCTGGTTAGGACTTCAAGTACAATATTGAATAGGTAGGGAGAGAGTGGGCAGCCTTGTCTAGTCCCTGATTTTAGTGGTATTGCTTCAACTTTCTCTCCATTTAGTTTGATGTTAGCTACTGGTTTGCTGCATATTGCTTTTACTATGTTTAAGTATGGGCCTGAATCCCTGATCTTTCCAATATCATGAAGGGATGTTGGATTTTGTCAAATGTTTTCTCATCATCTAACGAGATGATCAGGTTTTTTTTTTTCTTTGAGTTTGTTTCTATAGTGAATGGCATTGAAGGACTTCCATATATTAAACCATCCCTGCATCCCTGGGATGAAGCCTACTTGATTAGGATGGATGATCATTATGATGTGTTCTTGGATTCAGTTTGTAAGAATTTTAATGAGAATTTTTGCATCGATATTCATAAGGGAAATTGGTCTGAAGTTTTCTTTCTTTGTTAGGTTGTTCTGTGGTTTAGGTATAACAGTAATTGTGGCTTCATAGAAAGAATTGGGTAGAGTACCTTCTGTTTCTATTTTGTTGGACAGTTTGAGGAGTATTGGTATTAGGTCTTCTTTAAAGGTCTGATAAAACTCTGCACTAAACCCATCTGAGTTTGAGCTTTTTTTTTTTTTTTTTTTGGTTTGAAGACTATTAATGACAGTTTCTATTTCATTAGCAGATATGGGACTATTTAGACCATTGTTCTGATCTTGACTTAATTTTGTACCTGGTATCTGTCTAGAAAATTGTCCATTTCATCTAAGTTTTCCAGTTTTGTTGGGTATAGGTGTTTGGAGTAGGATCTCATGAATTTTTGGATTTCCTCCGTGTCTGTTGTTATGTCTCCCTTTTCATTTCTGATCTTGTTAATTCCGATACTGTCTCTGTGTTCTCTAGTTAGTGTTGTAAGGGTTTATCTATTTTGTAGATTTTTTCAAAGAACCAGCTCCTAGTTTGGTTGTTTCTTTGTTTTTTGGTTTGTTTGTTTGTTTGTTTTCTTTTGTTTTGTTTTTCTGTTTTTTTCTTTTTTCTTTCTTTTTTTTTTTCCCCAAGACAGGGTTTCTCTGCCTAGCTCTGGCTGTCCTGGAACTCACTCTGTAGACCAGGCTGGCCGTGAACTCAGAAATCTGACTGCCTCTGCCTCCCAAGTCCTGGGATTAAAGGCGTACACCACCACTGCCCAGCTTGGTTGTTTCTTTGTATTCTTTTTGTTTCCGCTTGGTTGATTTCAGCCCTGAGTTTGATTATTTCCTGCCATTGGCTCTTCTTGGGTGAATTTGCTTCTTTTTGTTTAGAGCTTTCAAATGTGCTGTCAAATTGCTGGTGTATGCTTTCTCCAGTTTCTTTTTGGAGGAACTTAAGGCTATTAGTTTTCTTCTTAGGATTGCTTTCATTGTATCCCATAAATTTGGGTATGTTGTGGCTTCATTTTCATTAAACTCTAGAAAGTCTTTAATTTCTTTCTTTATTTCTTCCTTGACCAAGTTATCCTTGAGTAGGGTATTGTTAAGTTTCTATGTGTGTGGGGGCTATTGTTTATGTTGTTATTGAGGAGCAGCCTTAGTTCATGGTGATCTGATAGGATACAAGGAATTATTTCAATCTTCTTGTATCTGTTGAGGCCTGATTTGTGACAAATTATATGGTCAGTTTTGGAGAAGGTACCAAGAGGTGCTGAGAAGAAGATATATCCTTTTGTTTTAGGATAAAAAGTTCTATAGATATCTCTTAAATCCTTTGTTTCATATCTTCTGTTAGTCTCACTGTGTTTTTGTTTTGTTTCTTTTTCCATGATCTGTCCATTGCAGAGTGGGGTATTGAAACCTCCCACTATTATTGTGGGCATTGCAGTGTGTGCTTTGAGCTTAAGTAAAGTTTCTTTTATGGATGTAGATGCCCTAGCATTTGGTGCACAGAGGTTCAGAATTGAGAGTTCATCTTGGTAGATCATAACTTTGATGAGTATGAAGCATCCCTCCTTATCTTTTTTGATATCTTTAGGGTGAAAGTTGATTTTATTCAATATTAGAAAGGTTACTCCAGCTTCTTTGTTGGTACTGTTGGCTTGGAAAATTGTTTTCCAGTCTTTTTTTCTGAGGTAGTGTCTGTCTTTGTCACTGAGGTTGGTTTCCTGTATTCAACAAAATGTTGGGTCCTATTTACATCCCCAGTCTGATAGTCTATGTCTTTTTATTGGGGAGTTGAATCCATTGATATTAATAGATAATAAGGAAAAGTAATTGTTGTTATTTTTGTTTTTAGAGTTTGAATTCTGTTCATGTGGCTATCTTCTTTTAGTTTTGTTAGAAGATTACCTTCTTGTTTTTTCTAGGATGTTGTTTCCCTCCTTGTGTTGGAGTTTTCCATTTATTACCCTTTGAAGGGCTGGATTTCTGGGAATATATTGTGCAAATTTGTTTTTGTCATGGAATACTTTGGTTTCTCCATATATGGTAATTAAGACTTTTGCTAGGTATAGTAGCATGGGTTGACATTTGTGTTCTCTTAGGTCTGTATGACATCAACCCAGAATCTTCTGGCTTTCATAGTCTCTGACAAGAAGTATGGTGTAATTCTGATAGCTCTGCCTTTATATGTTACTTGACCTTTATCCCCTCGCTGCTTTTAATACTATTTCTTTGTTTTGTGCATTTGGTGTTTGACTATTATGTGACAAGAGGAATTTCTTTTCTTGTTTAGTCTATTTGGAGTTCTATAGGCTTCTTCTATTTTCATGGGAATCACTTTCTTTAGGTTAGGGAAGTTTTCTTCTATAATTTTGTTGAAGACATTTACTGGCCCTTTAAGTTGGAGTTCTTTACTCTATTAGGTTTGATGTTCTCATTGTGTCCTGGATTACCTGGATGTTTTAGGTTAGGAATTTTTTTTTTTATGTTTTGTGTTTTCTTTGACTGTTGTCTCAATGTTTTCTATGGTATTTTCTGAACCTTAGATTCTCTCTTCTATCTCTTCTATTCTGTTGGTGATGCTTGCATCTATAGTTCCTGACTTGTTGCCCGCGCAGTCGTCTCGCCAGCAAGAAGACACACGGACACTAGGATCCTTCTGCAGCAAGCGTTTATTGCCTCATCCAGAGGAAAAAAGGACCGAGCCAATAATCGACACTGCTTATATACACCACAGAGCGGCGTGTCCACCCACAGCGCGGCGTGTCCGCCCATGATTGGCTGTTTGCTCATCACCCCACGTGACGTCCCTGGATGGGCCCTGACCTGGTGCCTCCTCAGTCTACGCACATGTGCAAACAGTTGTTTACCAGGAGTCGACAGCGGATGTAGACACCATCTTGTCAAGGCGAATGCCTCTCCAGCTCTACTGCTCTCCACATCGACTTATTTCCTAAGATTTCTATCTTCAGAGTTGTCTCTCTTTGTGATTTCTTAACTGTTTCTACTTCCATTTTTAGGTCCTGGATGGTTTTTATTCCATTACTTCACCTGTTTCATTGTGCTTTCCTGTAATTCTTTAAGGGATTTTTGTGTTTCCTCTTTAAGGGCTTGAACCTGTTTACCTGTGTTCTACTGTATTTCTTTAAGGGAGTTATTCATGTCCTTCTTAAATTCCTCTATCACCATCATGAGATATGCTTTTAGATCCAAATCTTGCTTTTCTGGTGTTTTGGGATATCCAGGACTTGCTGTGGAGGGAGTACTAGGTTCTGATGAAGCCAAGTAGTCTTGGTTTCTTTTGGTTAGACTCTTGCATTTGCTTTTCGCCATTTGTTGGTCTCTGATGTTAAATGTTCTTGCTGTCTTTGGCTGGTGCTTGTTCCTCCTGTAGGTCTGTAGGCCTGTGTCAGCACTTCTGGGAGATCAGCTCTCCTCTGGTAAAACCTGTGTGTATCAGTTGTCACTCCTCAGTCCTGGGGTCAGAGCACACCCTGCAGACAGGCTCTCCACTATGGGGGAAGGGACAGAGAGGGCTGTGGAACAGCTGTCCCTCTTAGGTGTAGATGGAGGTAGAAAGGATCTTTTCCCAGCTTCCCTGCCACTTTTGCAGCCTGTGCCTCCTGGCTGGTCCTGCCTTAGAAATTTACTGGAGAGAAAATAGCAATCACACCTGAGTCCCTGGGTCAAGGCCTCTATCTAGCTTTCAAATCAATGAGACTCCAACTTTGACGTATTTACTTGGCATTTGCTCAGTTATTGGAGATTATTCCTAATCTATTTTTCTAATTGCTAGACTGTCTACTTCCCTGGCTGTGCTTCCCAAATACTTGCTGTTTGTCTTCCTTGTTGTTTCTGCTCCAATATTCTATCCCTGTAGTGTAGGGCATTTTCCACTCTGGTACATCCTGCTGGTCCATCACATCTAATGGAGAACTTTGGTCTTCTCCATCTTCCTTCTCTTCCATCTTCCCTTGTCCTTTCTCCTTGTTGTTCCTACATGTATGCCACAGCCCAGTGACTAAAACACAGTCTCTTCTATTCTCCTTAGTAATTGGCTGTAGCCACTTTATTTTAACCAGTATTTTATTTTTAACCAAGCTTTACATTGCATCACTTAGTGTTACTGAGGGCCTGCTCATGGGATGGGGCAACCAGAAGTTGGGAGCCAGTAATTATCATCTGAATAGATAACAGCACTAGACCAATCCCCAATAGAATAGTAGAACAAAGATGTCAGGAATGTGAGAAATGGAACAAGGGAATGGAGGAGAACAATACAGATGGATAAGGGGGAAATAAATAAGTAACACCAAGGATGCTTTAAAAAGCCATGGGGAAACATACTAGCTTATGACTTTTTAAAAACTATATATTTGATATATAGAATTATACATATGCATATATACTTATACACTTATGTATATGTGCATATGTATATACATCTCTATATTATGTTTGATAATGCTCACCTCAAGAGCCATGGACGATCTAACAAATAATCCAGTGTCAAATATGGGAAACCTCTATCTGAGTTGGTTGTTGTGGCATTCCAAGAGACTCCCTAAACAATACATTATTGCTGTTGACCCTGTTGCTTCTGAGAACTAGAAGGTAAGACACTCTTGCTGGAGTTAGAGAGATGTCCCAGAGTTCCAGATCTTATTTCAATGCCCAGCACTCACGTAATAGCCAACAACTATCTGTAATTCCTATCCCAGGGTGTCTCACACATTCTTTCAGCCTCTGCAACCAAGGCATTTAGACATACATGCAGAAAAAACACCAATATGCACAAAAATAAAATAAAAACCTAAGACCCTATTAATGCAGGCACCACACACTTAGAAAACAGAATTTGGAGGAGTTGATCTGTACCTCACTTGAAAGGCTCTCCCTTGAGAACTAGTGCTCATAGATTTCAAAGTTAATATGGTGGCTTCAAGAAACTAATCAGTAGTCCTATTCAGCTGTCTATCCTGTGAACCAAAACAATGTCGAGAATAACAATGTCCCCAATCTTTCTCTTTTTTATTGATTTAAGTTTTATTGCATTATGATAAGAAAAAAATAACATGATTTTAATTTATCTGAGTTGGTTAACATTTAAAATCATATTTTAAGTAAATAGAATTACATCACATTCTTCTTTCTTTTTTGTACCACAACTCCTCCCAGAGACCCCCCTTCAATACCTGAAATACCTTTTTTTTTGTTTTGTCATATTCTTTAAAATTTTTAAATATTGTAACAATAAAAATGAGTATTATAAAAATTGTTTGATATAAAACAACAATCAATTTGAACAGTCTTATGTAAATGCTTGTCTATAGCAATACTGAAAATACATATGTTTTTAATATAAATTTTAAATAACTCCAAGCATATTAAGTGTATATATTAAAATAATACATCACTACTAGTATTTTTTAATGAACTTAAATAGATAAGGTCTTTTTTTGTTTCTTTGTCTATTTTGCTTTTAGTAGAGCTTAAAAATCTTGACTCTTACTGTGGTAAAAACCCAAAATAAGAACAAATTTTAGACATTGGAGTTCATTGTAATAAGGCTGTACTTCAATGACCCTCACATCACCAAAGGACTTTACCTCCATCATAGCTAAGCTGAGAATTGACAGTTCTGCCACACCAAGGAATGAATTGTAGGCACAACTTTTAGATACAGATATCCTGCTATGGTGAAAGCTATTTGACTTGAGTGATTATCTTCATTCTCAGCCCACAGCAAAAAAGTTACATTCACTTAAAAATGGTGTGTGTATTAAGATAGTCTATGAAGTCATTCACCAAATGTTTCAATGAACAATAGTTCTGTTTGGAAGGTGGCACAAACATTAGGTGATGGTAAGAATCTGTTTTATTGGCTGTGATGATTTTTAAAATGATTCATCTCAGAGAAAGAGTAACTTTTAAAGTCCTCTTCTTCAAATTTGATACAATAGTTACAAACTTCAAGCAAAAGAATTCAGTCTCACTCTTTGCTGTTCTCTTACAAGTAATCTCCAAGTTAATTGTCTACATTTCTTTTGGCTGTATAAATACTTTTCAAATATGTAAGCTGTTCTGAAAACCATACTATAGTGTAAAAACATCAAATAAACAATCCTACTTATAGAGAGGCTAAGATAGGAGAAGCCTGATTTCAAGACTATTATGTGGTACACAGCAAGACACTGTCATGTACAAACAAGCAGAAAGTGTATACGGATTGTACAATATTGGATCTATTTCTCCAATTAGCAAACTAGAGAGAACATTGGATGACAGCGAACAAATTTCTAATTCCTCATATTTTTGGATTTCAATTGATTAGGATATGTGGGTAATATTCATTTGCATATTAAGAAAAAGTAATTGTTACTTCCTGTTATTTTTGTTGTTAGAGGTGGAATTAGGTTTGTGTGAGTTTGGTGAAAGATTACTTTCTTGCTTCTACTAAGGTGTAGTTTTCCTCCTTATGTTGGTGTTTTCCATTTATTATCCTTTGTACAGCTGGATCTGCAGAAAGAAATTCTGTAAATTTCATTTTGTCATGGACTATCTTATTGTCTCCATCTATGGTAATTGAGAGTTTTGCTTGGTATAGTAGCCTGGGCTGGCATTTATGTTCTCTTAGGGCCTGTATGACATCTGCCCAGGATCTTCTAGCTTTCATAGTCTCTGATGAGAAGTCTGGTGTAATTCTGATAGATCTGCTTTTATATGTTACTTGACCACTTTCCCTCACAACTTTTAAAATTCTTTGTTTGTTTAATGCATTTGATGTTTTGATTATTATGTGACGAGAGGAATTTCTTTTCTGGTCCAGTCTATTTGGAGTTCTGTTGGCTTCTTATATGTTCATGGGCATACCATTCTTTAGATTAGGGAAGTTTTCTTCTATAATTTTGTTGAAGATATTTATTGGCTCTTTGAGTTGGGAGTCTTCACTCTCTTCTATACCTATTATCCTTAGGTTTGGTCTTCTCATTGTGTCCTGGATTTCTTGGATGTTTTTGCTTAGGAGCTTTTTGCTTTTTGCATTTTCTTTGACTGTTGTTTCAATTTTTTTATGGTGTTTTCTGCCCTTGTAATTCTCTCTTCTATCTCTTGTATTCTGTTGGTGATGCTTGCATCTATGATTCCTGATCTCTTTCCTAGGTTTTCTAACTCCAGGGTTGTTTCCCTTTTTGATTTCTTTATTGTTTCTATTTCCAATTTTAGATCCTGGATGGTTTTGTTCATTTCCTTCACCTGTTTAATTATGTTTTCCTACAGTTATTTAAGGGATTTTTGTGTTTCTTCTTTAAGCACTTGGACCTGTTTACCTCATCATGAGAAGTGATTTTAGATCTGAATCTGGCTTTTCCAGTGTGATGGTGTTTCCAGGACTTGCTATGGTGGGAGAATTGGGTTCCGATGATGCCAAGTAACCTTGTTTTCTGTTGCTTATGCTCTTATGCTTGCCTCCTGCCATCTGGTTATATCTAGTGCTACCTGCCCTTGCTAAATCTGACTGGGCCTGTTATTCCTGTGATCCTGGTTATGTCAGTACTCCTCAGAGTCAAGCTGTCTCTTCAATCCTGTGATTTTGGGATCTTGGGATCCTGGGCCTATTAGAGCACCCAGGAGTAGAGCTTTCTCTAGGTGTTTTGGGACTAGTTACAAAGTTTGCCCCCAAGATCTGCTCAGAGAACTGGCCCAGGCAGACTGGAAGGAACCCATGCCACTGGGCTGACAGCGTTCCTGCATGCCTGGGTTCTGCTGGTCCCAGTTACTCCTGGTTTTAGGACAGATGTTGTATCCTCCTTACCTCCTCACCTCCTCACCTCTGATCCTGGGTGTGTTAGAGAGCCTGGGAGTCCAGTTTCTTCTTGGCATTACAGGACTGGCTGCAAATTTGTGCCCAAGATCTGATCAGAGCACTGGCCCAGATGGACTTTAAGCAACCTGTGCCACTGGGCTTGAGGAGTTCCTGTGTGCCTGGTTACCACTGGTCCCAGTTACTCCTGGTTTTAAGACAGATATTGTGTCCTTCTCACCTCTGATCCTATGATCCTGCTGTGTTAGAGCACCTGGGAGTGGAGCTTCCTCTGGGTATTGTGGGACTGGCTACAATATTTGTGCCCAAAGTCTGCTTAGGACACCAGCCCAGACAGACTGGAAGGAACCTGTCTCACTAGACTGGTGGAATTCCTGCATGCCTGGGTTCTGCTGGTCCCAGTTACACCAGGTGTTGGGACAGATATGCCTGGGAGTGTAGCTTGTCCTCGGAGGACAGAGTGCCTGGAAGTGGAGCTTGTCCCCAGTCTTTCAATAATAACATTTATATCTTGGTATCTGATATGAACTGGCATTTACAAATATAGATTTTAAAAGTTATGTAATTGGACTTAAGGCCAATTAAATATTAAAGAATTTATGTCTGTCACAACAGAGCTAGCCTAATACTTGTAGTTGGTAGGTCATACAAACTTCACTGCCCTAAACTAATATAATTTTAATATCACTCATCTGTATATCTACAAATATCTATAGATTTCACATCTCATCAAAGATGCTTTTGTTTGCAGCAGTCAGTGGCCAAGTAGAAGTCAACCAGTGGTTAAAATGCAGAGGACAACTGAGTGTGGGGTGCCCAATTACAGTTGAAGCTTATTATTATTATTACTGCCTCTCCAAGTGGAGCTTCCTCTGGGTGTTGTGGGACTGGCTGCAATATTTGTGCCCAAAGTCTGCTCAGGGCACTGGCCCAGAAAGACTGGAAGGAACCTGTCTCACTAGACTGGTGGAATTCCTGCATGCCTGGGTTCTGCTGGTCCCAGTTACTCCAGGTGTTGGGAGTGGTCAGGGAAGATTGTTAATGAGATTTTTTGAAAAGACTGTTAAGACCAGAAAACTAAGATATCTGCTATGAAGTTGTATCTTCTATGGACAGCTGATGTGGTAAATCTCCAATCCAAATATACCCCAGCAATGAAAACACAACTCAATTAATATGAATACAAGCTGTGTGCCTAGATTGGGCAGGCCTACCACTACACTACCATCTTCCTCATCTATGAGACTCCTTATAACTTGAGGTTTCTCCAAGGCATATGCTTCTGCTCTGCTTTCCTTCCACCTCCTCCTCTATCCCTCTTTCTCTCCCACTCCTCCTTTTTAATGACTTTCAGCTCCACCTTCCCTTTCACTGCCCAATCACCAGCTCTAGCCTTTATTTTACAAATTAAGGTGGGAAATCACCTTATATATAGGAAGGTATATAGGAAATCACCTGAGTGCTGAATCATTCCTGTGCTCAACCTCTCACAGGAGAAGGGCATTAGCATCAAATTACAAATAGCCCCAGAGCTGTCCACAACACACAACAGAAAGGTTGACCCCTTGAAATGCAAACAATATGGTCACCTAAACATCACCAAATAAGCAGTGAATTTCACAAACACAATAAAAGAGTGAAAAATAAGATCATCCTATTCTAGTAACACTTCCACTTATAGGAAAGAAATTAATTTAAAGGATGAATAACTCAACTGTAAGCTGTTAAAGATTTATTCATGACATTCTGAATACATACAAGAAAAGTAGCCTTATCTAAGGAAGTAGAAAGGCTTTAGAGAAGAAATAGTCTTCCTGTTGAAATTTGAAGACTAAGTCACAGTTGACGAAGCAGAGACAGAAGGCAGTGAATAGAGAGAGAACACCAGGTAAGAGTACAATTGTATAAAATGCATAGTGGCTTCAAGTAACAAAGCCAGTAACAAAGTCATTTGCCTCCCTTTCTCAGCTTTTGACCCTCTTAATATTTAGCTGAAATTTTGACAACATCGCCTTATGTTTAATGTTTATTGCTTCTTAATGGCCTATCATTTTGTATAAATATATTTTAAGTATCTATATTCCTCCTTACTTCCCCATCATATTTTCATTTTGTTTTGTTTTAGATTATCTTGCAGCAGAATTTCTGCTCCTCTGGCTCTTACAAATTTGATTCTTATTCAAGATTATTCCTCTGCCTTAGCTGTAGGTCTTGTGTTAACATACTGTTGTTAGTTGGTTTCTGCATTTTGACTACTAGTGGGTTTCTATATCATATCCATCTGCAAAAAATAAAATAAAATAAAATAAAATAAAATAAAACAAAGAGTAAAAAACCCTTTGTTTATTGTTTATTTGTGGCGAGAGGTAGACTTAATACCCAGAGTCAGGATCAACTTTCCATTAATAAGAAAATATGTATGATAATTGTGTTTCTGGGTTATCTCCCTCAGCACATGCTCTAGTTAAATCTATTTACCAAATTTTATAAGTTAATTTTTCTTTACAGTTAAATAGAAATTCTTATAATTGTACTTTTCTTACATAATTTGAATAATGATACAGGTTTCTTCCTGTCTGCATCTTTTGTTTTCATTTTAAGCATTCATTTTAAGTTTCACAAAATAGGTAAAAATTTATCTTGAAAAAATTTAGAAGCAACTGAGACATGATTTTAGTGGACTAAAAAAGAATGGTTTTGGATGGACATAAAATTGATATGTGGGATTTTGTTTCATTTTGTATTGTTTTAATATTTTTGTCTTACTGGGCTTTTTTTTGTTTGTTTTATTGGAATTTTATTTATGTACCTTTCAAATGTTAGCCAATTTTTCAGTTTCCTTCCCTAGAGACTGCCTATCTCATCCTCCCTCCCCCTGGTTCTATGAGGGTGCTCACCTACACACTCTCCCACTCCCACTTCCCTCCCCTGGCATTCCCCTACACTGGGGCATTAAGCCTTCCCAGGACCAAGGGCCTCTCCTCCCATTGATGACTGACTAGGCTATCCTCTGCTACATGTGTGGTTGGAGCCATTGGTCCCTCCATGTATACTCTTTGGTGGGTGGTTTAGTTCCTGGGAACTCTGGGGGGAGGGTCTGGTTGGTTGATATTGTGGTTCTTTCTTCCTATGAGTTTCAAACCCCTTAAGTTCCTTCAATACTTTCTGTAACTCCTCCATTGGGGTCCCATGGTCAGTCCAATGTTTAGCTGTGGGGTTATTTATTAGTTGGTTGTCACTTTTCAATTTTTGTGGGTTTTTCTTGACAGAGAAAGAAAGAACATGAAAGTGGATGTATAAGAAAGTGGGTGGGGAAACATGATCAAATATATTGCATGCATTTTTTAAGTAATTATTTTGTGCATTATAATATGTTTATATTATATATATATAATTCACTCATATTGATATGAGTACTAGAAGTTTTTAATAGAAATTAGAATACAGTTTCTGACATGTAATAGAAGCAATCCTTATGCAAACTTGTGATACACAGGAGAAATGAAGACTTTATGGTTCATCACAGCTTAATGATGCACCTTTAAGAATATTAACTCATGTAGTGTGGCAGAAGTCTATGCACAGCTAAGTCTAAACATGGAGTGATGTGTTTATGAAAAGATAAAGAAGTATAAAATACGTTCTATGGGGGTGTGGTGAGGTATGGGGAAAGGAAATATCTCAGTGGGCCCATGCTGAGGCATCCCTTACCCCAGAGGGTCCAGCCACAAGATGGTATAGTATAGAATAGAGTTTATTCAGGGAATGGGGAGGGGATTTAAGAGGGTAATAGAGGCAGAGAAAGACAGAGAGAGGGAGAGAGTACAGAAGTAGAGGCTGCTCATGACTATGTGGAGAGAGGGGAATGGACTACTGAGAGAGAGGGAGCAAGAGAGCAAGAGGCAAGAAAGAGAAGCAATAGAGGAGCAAGAGAGTGAGGAGGGACAAGCAGCCCCTTTCAGAGTGGGTCAGGCCTACCTGGCTATTGCCAGGTAACTGTGAGGTGGAGTTTAAACAGAATGCTAACATGGAGCACCAGGAAATGCCTATGTAGTAAATGAAAGGATCACCACAGTTTAATGCTTTAAAATTAAACAAGATAATCTTAGATGAAACAAAGAATATACTTGGGTTAGTTAGGGTTTTATACTTGTGTTAGTTAGGGTTTTACTGCTGTGAACACACACCATGATCCAGACGAACATTTAATTGGGGCTAGCTTACAGGTTCAGAGGTTCAATCTATTATCATCAAGGCAGGAACATGGCAGCATCCAGGCAAGAATGGTTCAGAAGAAGCTGAGAGTTCTACATCATCATCTGAAGGCTACTAGCAGAATACTAGCTTCCAGGCAGCTAGGATGAGGGTCTTAAGGCCCACAACCACAGTGACACACCTACTCTGACAAGACCACATCTACTCCAACAGAGCCATACCTTCTAATAGTGCCACTCTTTGGGACAATCATATACATCACAATATTTATTAGTAATATATTCAGTTTAAATATATTTTATTTATTTATTTATTATTACTTTCATTTTATTTTATTTTACAATCTAATCCTTGTCTTTTTCCTGGTCCACTCTCCCACATTCCTCCTCACCCATCCCCCAGTCTCCAAGAGGATGTCTTCCCCTGCCCCCTGCCACCAGGCCTCCCCATTCTCTGGGGCCTCAAGTCTCTAGATGGTTAGGCATGTCTTTTACCACTGAGGCCAGACCAGGCTGTTCTCTCTTGTATATGTGTTAGGGACCTCAGACCAGCTTGTGTATGCTGCCTAGTTGGTGGTTCAGTGTCTGAGACATCTCAGGGGACTAGGTTAGTTGAGGCTGCTGGTCTTCCTATGGGATCACCTTTCTTCTCAGCTTCTTATGGACTTTCCCTAATTGAATCAGAGAGGTCCCCAACTTTTGTCCAATGGTTGGGTTTAAATACCTGCACCTGTCTGTCAGCTGCTTGTTGGGCCTCTCAGAAGGCAGCCATGGTAGGCTCCTGTCTGTAAGCACACCATAGCACCAGTAATAGCATCAGGCCTTGGAGCCTACCCCTGAGATTGGAAATTTCTTAAGTATGTTTATAAGAAATTGATTAAAATAAAGATAAATAAGTGAGAACACCTACATAAGAGTCAGTTATGATAGTGTTTCTGAGTTGCAGTAGTACTTTTTCGTCTTCAATACACAGATATACAACCACAATCACCCAGTAACTAGTTCGAGTAGTTACTTGCTTTAGCAGTTTTCTTATAAGCAATAATGACATTTCAAATTTCTTCTAAGAGAAATGAAGTGATTTTAAAATAAAAACTGAATATATTTTAATCTGTTGGGAATATTCCCATACAGCTGCTGTTTGGCATTTAAAAATTAACTGGTGCTTGCTTTGTTATGTTTTTATCCTAATGCTAATGATTTATAGTGGAATTAGCATAGCTACAGAGTCTCTAATACGAGAACATCTCACACACTGTCCTTGGGCAAGAAGCCTAGAATTCAGTCTCCCAGCTGAGTTGGGCGGTTGTCCCTGGCAAGTGATTCTGTAAGTAACAGCTGGTCCTGGATTTTAATTAGTAGCCTTATTTAGGTTCCCCAACATTCTTTCTCCAAATATAAACTAAGCAGAGAAGTGAGCATTTATTTAGATAACTAGTACCATGAAAATGGTGCTGAAAACCTCACACTCAACTAGAATGGGGAGAAAAAGATTAACTATATCCCACCGGATAAAACCTGGATTTAAATGACTAGCTACTTTAATCTTCTATTACATTTTGCCATTTGTATATTAAAATGTACAAGCAATTTCAACTACCATAGAACCTAGTAATGTCTTCTATACACATAAATAAACTTTTTTTTTAAATAAAGAAGGGGCAGATGGATTTCATGACTTAATAGCAATAGATTTGCTGTCTGCGATATATAGTGTTCTGTATTTTCAGAGGTCCAGTTGTTATTGTTGTTGTTGTTATTATTATTATTATAGGATTGTTATAGGCTTACATGCAAATTTAAGTAAGCTAGAACAATAGGACTGTTCATCATATACAACTGAAAGTTACTTCTTTTTAAATAAAATGCACAAGAGACTTATTATTTAACTACATCATTGTTACTATGTTATGCTTAATTACAGCAAGTCTTGCCAGTAACATTCTATTTTCAAGGCAGTTTTTAGGGGCTTATGAGTCAACGTTTTTATGCTCAACAGAACAAATAGTACTCGAGATCACCAGCCTGTGTTTATTTTGTTTCTTCAAAATTTAAATGACCTAAACTATTTTTAACACAAAGAGCTTAAAGTTTAAGTGATACTTAAATTACTATGTATTTTCAACGAGTCATATCTAATAGTTAAAGTAACACAAGTTATTTTAAAATATGAGTATTTTCTCATTTAAATTCAGCCCTCAGTAGCAATTCTATGTAATTACATATTAAATGATCATAATTACTATTATTATTAATAGTAATTCTAAAAATACTACTTTGCACGAAGTATACTCCTATCATTGTGTGTTTTAAAGGGTATTAGGTATAATGGAAGAATTGCTATTCAATAGAAATAGTTAAGGTTCATGAAAAGCTAGTAAAAATATAAAATAGCTTGTAACTTTGTATATTTAAACATTGCTTAACTATCTTAAAGTATTAAATATATGTTTATTTTAATATATTATATGTATAAATATATCATATTAATATAGACACTCATTTTTTTGAGATAGGTTATCACCATATTCCTGAATGTCCAAGAATGCACTATTTAGCTAGACTGACATCAAATTCACAGAAAGTCACCTGCCTTTACCTCCCATGTTTTGACCATCATCATTTTAACAATGCATGTGAAATAAAGATCTTGGATGAAATAAATATACAGAACAATAATGAATTTATAGTAATTTTCATGTTCACTTTTTCTTATGAAATTATTAATACCTTCAATAACCATTAGGAACTCTATCCAAAATATTAACAAGTACAGAAAAGATACTAATTGCTCATATAAAGACTATGCCTAAGTACATTGTTGTAGATGCAACAGGCATCAAATGACAGTAAGAAAATAACCACTGACCTACATCGAACAATGTATTTTAAATGATTCAAATATTTCAAAAAGTGATGATAAATACAGTCTATGCAATAGGAAATAGAAGATTTGCTAGCCTATTTAAGGCATACTTGATCATTTCCAGAGCTCCTCCAAAAGAAATCCCCAGCTTTGATGATTTATTGGAGAATTATAAATACTTAACCAGGAATTTTGTACTATGTGTAGTTTAAATACGAAAAGCATGCCATTGGTCCATGTGTTTGAATCCTTTGTTCCCAGTTTATAGTGCTGTTTGTAAAAAACTATGGAACCTTAAGAAGCCTGAGCCTTGTTGAAAAGATTTTGTAATGGGGGGCAGCTTTTAATGTCTATGGCATGGCACCAGCTCTGGCTCTCTGTTTTCTGTGTGAAAACTGGGCATCTAAATATGACCAGCCAGCTCTCTGCTGCCAAACCTCCTATGTGTTGCCTTGTCTTCCCCATCATGCCAGACTTTCTCCCTCCTAAACTGTAAGCTAAAATAAAACCTTCTCCAAGTTACCTTTTATTAACAATATTGTAACATGGAATGGAAAGAAAACTAGAACATTATTATTTCAGAAAACATAAAATGAAATTAGTAGTTCTTAATTAATTCTTTGTAGTCAACATCAGTTTCTCTTTCAAACTAGACAACAGCAATGCAAAACACATATTCATACAAAGAAAGCTCCTGGGAGCTCTGAGGTGTCCAGGTTAGTTAATACTCTTGTTCTTTGTATGGGGTTGCAATACCTTTCAGGTCTTTAAGTCCTTCCCCTAACTCTTCCATAGGGGTCCCTGACCTCAGTCCAATAGTTGGCTGTATCTGCATTTATCTCAGTCAGCTTCTGGTAGAGCCTCTTAGAGGACAGATATGCCAGTCTACAAGAACAACATGCTATCAGCAATAGTTGTCCACTTTGGTGCCTGAGCATGTAATGGATCCAGGAAGGGGGCAACATTTGGAATGTAAATAAATAAAATAATTTAATAAAAATTACTTAATTTAAAAAACTTAATGAAGAGTTTCAAAATCAAAACAAAACAAAATATAATAACAGCAGGAACAGAAGGGCAGAAGTGTTGATAGAATGTCATGGAAATAAGGATCTCTACTTTTGTTTGAGTGTTGTTTTAGCTTGGCTTCAGTTCAGTTTAATTTTATCTGTTTATTTTTTCACAATGTTTATAATAAATGAATAATTCCAGATGTTTTTAAGAGTATGAACATACAAAATAGCTCTTGGGACAAAAAATTGTCAAAGCTCATTATTTTTTGGAGGTAAGAATCATTCTAAACATCACAATCTTAAAGCCAACAACAACAAAAAACAACCTCTCACAGTTAAGCATTACCAGGATCAAACAAACATCAACACCTAGACAATCAGAAACCAATCAGAAAATTATAAAATGTATATTAAGATATTATTTCACAGAATAAATGAAACAAGCAATACTTGGCCACCTTTTCAACTTCCCCATTTGTAAATAAAATGAAAATTAAGAACATGGTCCAATATTTTTAGCTTATGTTAAAGTATCTAGTATCTTAAGAATTAACAACATTCATATATATATCAGAAATGGAAACACTAGCTCTTATGCATTTCTACTAGAATATAATAAATGCTTGACATTTCTTGAAAGCTTATTAGTGTCTTCCAAAAACAGAACTGTAGTTAATCTGTAGTTCTAGCACTTAGGAGACTGAGGAAAGAGGTTGAATCCTAAGCTTAAGCCCAGTAAGCTCCTATCTTAAAAAATAATAAATTAATTTTAAATGTGCCTACATACATACTTGTCATTAAATTCATTATATATTCCATTAGACATTAATTTTAAAGACCAAGAAATCTATACATCTTCAGAAAAATTTTGTCTAAAATTGACAAAAATAGAAACAACCAAAATGTCTCTGAGTAGATCAAAGTTTAAAGCAACTGTGATATATCTTTATATATACCACGTCGATAAGAAAGGCATGAGCTGTTGTTACATACCAAAAGATATCAAAGGCAATAGTTCATAGTACAGGTTTTTGATTTATATATATATTTCTGAAATGACAAATTAATTGAAGAAACAAATACATTAGACTTTCCTGGTGAGTACAAACAGCAAAGTGGTATAGCTATGATCAAGAAAGAATGTTACAGGGGAAATATTTGTAGCTTATGTTAATCCCATGTATAGATTATAGTTTTGATTTTGTATATTTCATATACTCAAATAAGAATAACACTGACTTAACTTTAAATATATAAATATAATTTCTGATTTTGATAGTGCTTTACAAATAGAGAAGATGCATCCATTAGGAGAAATAAAGTGAAAATTATGAAAGGCTTTATTTATAAAATTTATACTTTAATAATTAAAATAAAAACATTATTTTTTAAAAGGAAGCAAGTAGCAATCCTACAGATATTTTTGCAGCTGAAAATGCAGTCCTGGTTCATAAGTTTTCATCAGGTAAAAAATTGTATACCAGAACAAAAAAATTCTTGCTATTATTAAAAAATGTTAGATGATAACAAATTTTGTGTTTTCTAAAATTATAGTTGAATTTATTTTGTAAATTTAAATTTGGCTTAATCAAAGTGAGTTTATATATTCTTTATTAAAAATTCAAATCATGGGCTGTAGGCATGTCTCTGCAGATGAGACCATGGCTGTTCATTCCGGGGACCCAAGATCAATTTCCAGCACCTGTATGGTGCTTTACAACTATCAATAACTTCAGTCCCAAGGAATCCAAGATGCCCTTATAGCTTCCTCAATGACATGTATGAATGTGATGCATATACCATATAACCCGACAAAACAGCTGTACACATAAACTAAGTAAATAAAAAGTGTAAAATTCATATCACAGTGAAAAATTTTAATTTAATATTTAAAGGTTGAATATTAATATTAATTTTATTTGAAGTAAAAACAAGTCCCAGAGCTGTACAACTACACATACTCAGCTAAGGATTAAACAGGAAACACACCCACAACAACACAGATGTTGTGCTAAAAATGAAGCAACCTCATAAAAGTGGAAAAAAATTTCAACTTCTGCGAAGGCACATGCAAATAGGCTCTTTTCAACATCGCTGCTAGAAGTGCGACAGCTGCTCTAACCAGAACACTAAATAAAATCTTTATTTAAATTTATCTGTGTTCTATGTTTTCTCCCTTTAGGAAATGAATGTCAAATGCCTGTAATGCTAATAATTCTTAGTAAATCAATAGTAACACTCTGCCTTGCTGAAACAGGAAACCTGTGGGATCTTGTTAAAGCTGGAACGATTATGTACATTTTGGCACAAGATCTCAGACACTCTGAACATCATCTGTCTGTCCTTTCTCACAGTCATTCTACCACAGAAGACTTCACATGTGATGGAGTTGTGTTTTATATCTTAAAGCTTTCAAGTTCACACAAATGCAATCTAGGCTGAGACTGGTGCCTCTTACATACTGACTAGCTAGGTACAGAGAGCTCTGAGATGGGCAAGGATCGTAGAGCCATACAATGGAAGAAATTGGATTCTGTTATGTCTGTGTATTCTTCATTATACTACATTGATAACCTTGGTGTCTGATAATTTCTTTGGAAGATAGTGAATATGTTTATAATAGGTGAATTTTATGTCATCAAAATTCTGGGAGTTATTCACAAATACAGTCTCTAAAAGCTGTGTTATATTGGACTACATTTATTCTCTCAAAGATCCCATAAATGAAAAGAATCTTGCAACACTGAATTACTAATGACAATATAATCTTGACTTACTTTTGTAAAAGTTCTTAAAATTGGATTGAGTTATTATCTAATCTGCTCATTGTGTGACATAGATTTTCTTGTTATTATTTCATGGATAAATATTTATGGATTTATGTATTAGGTATGGCTACCTAATAGGTTTTCATATTTTTCACTTGATACAGGCTGAGTCAAGATCTCTAATATGTCCAGTAACATAAAAAATAATTCTGGTTACCAATCTATAGTTTATATTTCTAGGACTTCACTAATAGTTTTTAAAGTTGTTTGGAGTTAAAATACAAGGTAATTATTTTCCACTTCACTTTAATACTTCCAATTTTCCCACATTCTTCATACTCAACCAAGCTATATCTCCAATACATGAAATCTGTGGTTTGTTTTCATATATATTTTTTATATATATAATATACATACACATATATATGTATGTATATATTATATAAATTATATATATATTTACTTATGTATACATATATACATATATGAAACTAAATATATAAATAGAATATATAAATATAAATATATAAATAAGATATCTTATATTTATAATATTTCAGGATTAACATTTTGCTATTGTTTAATGAAAGAGAGGGCCTCTGAAAAAACTCATGTACAGTTAATGCCTTAAAAATATACTACATCACATTTTTGAAATTTTTGCATAATACCACATGATTATAAAACTTTACACTACAAAGGACATATGATATTTATTCTCTTATATTATAAGACATTGTTATACTGTACATTGTTTTTTATTGATTTATTTCTCAGTAAAATGTGAGTTTATATTATAATGCAGGACAATACATACTCAGCATTTTTCATCAATCTGTATATCATTTGCTTTTTTGTAGGCTATAAGTATTGAACACTTTTTCTTTTTAAATACAAAAACCATTTAAGTGGTGGCTCCGGTTAAAAATTTATATAAGCGATTCAAATTAGTTTGGAAATATGAAATACAGAAGAACTTAGACACGGTATTGAATACATATTTGGTTACTCATGTAGTTTGTGCATTTGTATTCACATTACTTCCCATCATTAATAGTTCCTCCTGCTGACTGACTAAAGCACTCTTACATCAAAAAATGTTTATATTTTCTCAGTCACAAGAGCAGAGCATTAGACATAGGTATTTGTAAGTTCAAAACATTTTATTCTTCATTTCCTAGAAAAAAATCCATTTTCTTAAATTGATCTTTCTATATGAATTTAAGCTCTGACCAACTTTTATGTAGTAATGATGAAAAAAAATCTCATTTAATTAAGAACTGACTTCTGATACATGTGAATAAATCTTATTTAAACTAAGTTGGCTTAATTAAAGAAATGGTAAGTTAACATATTAAGTCATTAATACAAAGGTGTGACTTTATGTTTTCAAATAGGGATTTTTACTAAATGTTATAAAATAAAATAAATTGTATTTATTTATTAAAGTAATAAAGAAATTGGTGTTAGATTTCTATATCATTAGACTCAAATTTTCCCCTTAGACAAAGATGAAAACTCACTTTGAAAATTGTGTTCTTGAAGTCTGATAGATTGTTTAGCAGAGGTTAGGGAATTTCTTATTTATAGTTTCTCAATTATAAAACACTAGAGATTTATAGAAAAAATGTTATATGATAATGTTTACTAAATAAAAAATATTATCCCTGTGTGAAATAACAAAATCCAATCAATAAGCTTAGTGCTAATGGAGATCTTAGGAGCTGTACTGCTAACTGAAAGGTAGTTCATTGTTCCTTTTGTACTTAAACTCATTGATACTGTTCCAACTAGCTTACTAATTCCCACAAGACCCTTAGTGTCTCCTTGACAGTTACTTAATCAATGACTCTCATTTATGTTCTGAGGAAATACAAAGCACTGACTCATTGACATTTACTTAATTGAGTTAAACTAAAAGAGAATTTGTGCATGTTTTTCTCTGTTCTGTATAGAACTTTTAACAAAAAAAGCTGAAGTCTAAGCAAGAGTAAATTGATGTAATTATTTATACTACTAATAAAATCAGACACATTAAATGGACCCATAAGAAATAATTTTAATGGACCATAGAAGAAAGGTGTAATATGTTAAAATCTAGCATATAGTAACTCGGGAAGAACCCTAACTAGATGATTGAGATTTTAATTGGCTGTTCTGAGAGATTCTTAATTTACCCTAAAACATAACATTAAATTAAAATGAATTAGTTACTATGCATAATTATACTAACAGTGTTGCTGAGGATTTTAATTCCTTGCTTTCTTCTACCTCTTTATGGTATAAACACATGGAATGGAATACTCACTGAATTCTAAATATTCTTTCAACTCTGAGAAGCCTAGATAGGATTTACATGAAAATAACAAGCCAGAATATTTTCTCCTTCAAATATCTACATTATGGTGCTCACTTTTAAGGTTTTGGATTCACATTTATTGATACCACTTGAGCAACATATCATTGCAGCGATGTGGGCTATGCAATAACTATCAGATATTGGGAAATAAACATTGTAGAAGTGTAATTACAAATGTGACAGTAAGTGTGATTATTTCAGATTGCTGATTATGAATTATCAAGCTATAGTGTTTTAAAAGTCAACTTTGTTGAATTAGAGATCATGTACCTGAGTGTTAATCTATGAGACCATAATGAAAAATTAATATAGGTAAATTCAGAGAGAAAGGAGGATATAAACATGCTACTTAAATAAAATTTCATAGCTTTAAAGTTAGTTTTAATTCTCATCTTGACACAAACTAGAAATAGCTGTGAAGATAGTCTTAGACAGTATACTTCAGGTAGACCTGTGAGTATGTCTGTTGAGGACTAGGTTAATTTTCAGTAAGAATGCCTGAGTTATTGTGAGCTGCAAAATTCCCTTGATGGGATACCCTAGATTATATAAAAGTAGAGAAAATAAGAATAAATTATTTTACCACCTTCTACTCATGACTATGTATGTAAGTTGAGTAGCTACTTCAAGTTCTTGATACCTTGACATTCTGTGATGATGGGGTATAACCTGGAGTTGGGAGACAAACTTATTCTTCCATAAGTTCCTTTGTTTATAGTATTTTTCATAATATCAGGAATGGAACAGAAATACAATGCAGAGCAACAAAAACCAGAGCCTGACAAATATAGAGGCAGCTGCTCACAGACAACCATTGGACTGAACACAGGATCCCCAATGGAGAAGTTACAGAAAGGACTGCGGGGGCTGCAAACCTTTTCTTCCATAGGAAGAACAACAATATCAACCAACCAGAATTCTCAGAGCTCCCAGGGACTAAACCATCAACCAAAGAGTACACAATGGTACTTTCCAGTTTCTGGCTATGAAAAATAAGGCTGCTATGAAAATAATGGAGCATGTGTCCTTCTTACATTTTGGAGCATATTCTGGGTATATGTCCAACAGTGGTATAGTTGGGTCTTCCAGTAGTACTGTGTAAAATTTTCAGAGGAACTGACAAACTGATTTCCAGAGTGGTTGCACCAACTTGCCATCCAGCAAGTACCAGCTGTGAAGGAGTGTTTCTCTTTCTCCAATACCTGACCAGCATCTGCTGTCACCTGAGTTTTTGACCTTAGCCATTCTGACTGGTGTGAGATGGAATCTCAGGGTTGTTTTGATTTGCATTTCCCTGATGACTAAAGATGTTGAACATTTCTTTAGGTGATTCTCAGCTATTCAATATTCCTTGGTTGGGAATTCTTTGTTTAGCTCTGTACCCCATTTTTTAATAGGGTTCTTTGGTTTTCTGTAGCCTAACTTCTTGAATTCTTTTTATATATTGGATATTAGGCCTTTATCAGATGTAGGGTTGGTAAAGATCTTTTTCCAATCTGTTGGTTGCCATTCATCCTATTGACAGTGTCCTTTGCCCTACAGAAGTTTGCAATTTTATGAGGTCCCATTTGTCAATTCTTGATCTTAGAGCATAAGCTATTGGTATTCTGTTCAGGAAATTTTCACCTCTGCCCATGTGTTTGAGGTTCTTCCCCACTTGCAACCACTGGACCGAGTACAAGGTACCCAATATAGGAGCTAGAGAAAAGATACCTTACAGCTCCATAGGAAGAACAACATATACCCCCCAGAGCTCGAAAGGACTAATGTACCAACCAATGAGTACACAAAAAGGGACTCATTGCTTCAGTTGTGTATGTAGCAGAGGATGGCCTTGTAGAACATCAATGAGAGGAGAGGCTCTTGATCCTGTGAAGGCTCCATGTCCCAGTGTAAGGGAATGCCAGTGAGAGTAGGCAAGAGAGAGTGGGTAGAGGAGCACTGTCATAGAAGAAAAGGGAGTGGGGATGGGATGGGGATTTCAGGAGGGGAAACCAGAAAGGGGATAACATTTGAAATGTAAATAAATAAAATTTCCAATGACTTCACACCAGTCAGAATGGCTATGATCAAAACCTAAGGAGACAGCAGATACTGGCAAGGATGTGGAAAAAGAGGAATACTCCTCCATTTTTGGCTCAAAAGCAAGCTGGTACAACCACTCTGGAAATAAGTCTGGTAGTTCCACAGAAAATTGTACATAGTACTAACTGAAGACCCAGCAATACTACTCCTGGTCATATAGCCAAAAGATGCTAAAAATGTATAACAATGACACATGGTCCTCTATGTTCATAGCATTCTTATTTATAATAGACAGAAGCTGGAAAGAACCCAGATGTCCTTCAACAGAGGAATGGATTCAGAAAATGTGGTACATTTACACAAAGGAGTACTACTCAGCTATTAAAAATAATGACTTCATTAAATTCTTAAGTAAATAGATGGAACTAGAAAATATCATCCTGAGTGAGGTAACCCAATTACAAAAGAACACACATGATATGTACTCATTGATAAGTGGATAATAGCCCAGAAGCTCAGAGTACCCAAGATACAATTCATAGACCACATGAAGCTTAAGAAGAAGACCAAAGTGTGGATGTTTCAGTCATTCTTAGAAAGCGGAACAAAATATTCACTGGAGGAAATACAGAGACAAAGTGTGGAGCAGAGACTGAAGAAAAGACCATCCAGAGACTGGCCCATCTGGGGATCCATCCCATATACAGTCACCAAACCCAGACACTATTGTGGATGCCAACAAGCATGCCATGCATGCTGACATGTGCCTGATACAGCTATTTCCTGAGAGACTCCAACAATGCCTGACAAATACAGAGGTGGATGCTCTCAGCCAACCATTGGACTGAGCATGCAGTTCCCAATGTAAGAACTAGAGAAAGGACAGAAGGAGCTGAAGGAGCTTGCAGTCCCATAGGGGGAACAATAATATCAACCAACCAGACCCCCCCAGAGTTCCCAGAGACTAAACCACCAACCAAAGTGTACACATGGCTCCAGTTGTATATGTAGCAGAGGATGACTTTGTCTGGAATCAGTGGTAGGAGAGGCCCTTGGTCCTGTGAAGGCTCGATGCCCTAGTATAGGGAAATGCCAGGGCAGGGAGGTGGGAGTGAGTAGGTGGGTGAGTGGGAGAGTACCCTCATAGAAACAGGGGGAGGGGAGATAGGATAGGGCATTCCTGGGGGTAGGGGGAACTGGGAAAGGGGATAACATTTGAAATGTGTATAAAGAAAATATCCAATATCAAAAAAGAAATAATGAAACATTGATAATGTCATTGGTTGGATGACTCAGGAAAGTACCCCAATAGTGAAGACAGGACAATAGGAATTGAAATACCATGACTTAAGGTATTCCATATTATCTCATGACTATTACTCTTGTGACCCAAAATTTAAGGAAATGCAACCCAGTCTGCATTCTCCCTTCAAACTGGCTGCTTTAGTTATCTAAATATAATTAAATCACTTGATGTAAGGTTCATTCTTTAAAGACATGTTTTGTTTTCATTAGGATAATGTTAGAGAAATCTTTGGTGAAGAATAATTTTATGTCAATTTGTAGAGAAGCCTTCTGGGAGAATTCTTTCTGAGATTAACAGATCACTATAATTTTTTGTCCCAGTAAAAATAATATTTCTTCCTTGTTCCTGTAGTTTAAATTACATGTCTATGTTTTATCTATATATTCTCATATATTCACTCATTTACCTACATTATACATACATACATGTATAATATTCATCTATTAGTTTTATTTCTCTTGTGGAAAGTGACTTACAAAACTCAAAAGTCATATTTTAAGGAGATGTAAACATTAAAATGATGACCACAGAGAAATTGGTTAAGTATATCTGAAACAGTAAGTAAACTATAGACTATTTCAAGCATATAATTTGGTAATAAGGTTCTATGCTGTCTTTAAGTTTATGAGTGAAAGCACACAACAGGTTAAATGAGGAAAACACAATACTCTGAAGAAAGAGCAGAGAGTTAGATATATTTTTAGGAACCATATCCCTAGGAATAGATATTCATTATATTTTCAAGAAAAAGATGAGCTTGATGTACAATTTATAAAAGAATTAAAATTACCCACAGAAAATGTAGTAGTCCCTGTGAATAAAATGAACTCTAAATGCTAAGACTTCAATTTTTCTAAGACAAAAGCACTTTCTAAAAATAAGTAGATGGCTGGACTCAGTTCTTGCACACATATATTATATAATATCCTACATTAATTGTTGCTTATAACAGGTCTTGAACAATTTTTAATCATGCAATGTCACTCTTTCAAAGGAAAACATTCTTTGACTTCATATATATTTTCTGATAGTGAGAAATAAGTCTGAGGTATTCTGTATTTCTAGTTTGAAATTTTCTTATATCATGTAGAAATGTAAATGCATTACCTTCCAAAATATCACATTGTTTCTTTGTAGCCCGCGCAGTCTTCTCTCCGGGAAGAAGACACGCGGACACTAGGTTCCTTCTGCAGCAACATTTATTTGTCTCCATCCATAGGAAAAAAGGGTCGAGCCCAAAATCCGCACTGCTTATATACACCACAGTGCAGCGTATCTGCCCACAGCGTGGTGTGCCTGCTCATGATTGGCTGTTCGCTCATTACTCTACGTAATGCCCCGGGATGGGCCGTGACGTGGCGTACTTTTCACTCCATGCACATGCGCAAACAGTTGTCCAATAGGAGTTAACAGTGGAAGTAGGTGCCATCCTGCCATGGCGAATGCCTCTCAAGATTCACGGCTCCCCACATTTCTTCCCATTTTTTCTTTCTTTTTCTTTCAACTGTACTGGAACAAGGTAGTCATGCCACCACAGAAATTAAAATAAAGCAAGGTAAATGAACAAATCATGACAGAGTAAGAAAGTGGGTGTGGGATAGTTATGGTAACTTATTGTTCACAGTGATAGTTGTTGAGACGTACATGAGGAGGTATGTTTATAAAATTCTATGCTCATTTTTGCATGTGAGCTCAGGCTCAGTCCACTCAGTCCATTTGGCAGAAGGTTCCTTTTTTTTTTTTTTTTTTTTTTTTTTTTGGCATTTTGCTGCAGCCCATCAAACCTGGACACTATCGCTGTCAGTGGGAACGGTCAGCCAGACTCCTATTGGGTTCAAAATAGATATCTTTTGTTAACTTCCTCAGAGTAGTAAAATACTGAGGAAATATTTCTATAGCTTTAATAGTTTTGAGTGACTTTGTAACATTCTATGTTATAAAGAAAAATTTGACTAACATGTATAGAATGCTTTATTCAAATCAAGCAACATATATGCGTAAGCATATCTCTTATGGGAAAAATAATCTATAAAACAAAATAATCTACAAAACAAATTATACTTTTACAAAAACATTTTTAAAAAATTACAAGTAAAAATGATGAGTCTTTCAAAATGCATATTTTCTAAAGTAATATAGATGTTTCAACATTCCTCGTGTTAGAATCAACATTTGCTTCAGAAGCACTCAAATACTTTAAAATGCTTTAAAATGTAGTTGAGGTTTTGCCTAAAACATTATGCCTTTATGGTAGACTAAGTTTCCCTAATTATAAAAGACAGTCTTCTTGGAAATGTATACTTCCTTAGAGAAGTATTTTCAATACAAATATTTATATATGCAAAGTGATTAGAAGATAAAATATTCTAATTAATTCAGAGTGAGGGATGTTCTAACATTGTACCTTTTAACACTTGTATATGTAAATTTTCTAAAATATTCTCGTTTATCTGACTTGATCAGGTTACTCATAACTATTTCAGTTGTAGTATTTTAAATGTCTTTCTAGATTCAGATCTAACATTCTACCAAATGGAGAGCTAGTTCTATATGATTTTTTCATTATTATCAGAGTTCATAGAATTCAAGGAATATATTAATTTTCTAAACGTGTGAAAATAATATTCAGTTGTTATATGAAAAGCAGAAGCAATGGCAGTTTTGGTGAGACTATGATTATATGTTTTAGAAAGCAGACAAGTATTTACACCATGAAATTGGTTTTGTTCAGAGTAATAGAATGGAAGATGCTTCACAAGGGTGTATCAGTGTCTATCAGAATGCAATTTGCTGTTCACAACAGATCAGAGGAATTCACAGATGGCCTGAAGAAATAGGCTAGCCCCCTGCCAGCCCCACAATGTTATTGAAATTAGCAGAAAATCTATTCGTATTCTCAATTAATTCATTTGGCTAAATTAGCATTAGCTATTATCATTTTAATGCAAGAGTATATATGTAGCAGGCATTTTTATCATCAATATTTAATGAAATAAGCTTTAGCCAGAAAAAAAAGAGAAATAATATTTTTAAAAGTGATTAGTTTTCAAATCAGTCTTCTGAAATGTAAGCAACTTCAAATGCAAAATGTTTCCTGGAAACAGCTGTTCTGTTTAGCAAAAATATTTAGATCATTGTAGAAGAAAGCAGTTCTATGCAGTGATATTTGAGAAGTTGTTTTTGACATGTTGTACAATTTCAGATCAATAAATAGCAAGCAGCACGTACATACACATGCGCACATACACACACACACACACACACACACACACACACACCACTGCATTTGTTCCAGTCACTCGAGGATCTACCTGTGCTCCATCTGCTCAGATGTCTTTCTGTCCAAAAATGATAATTCTGGGTGGTCATTTCAGTTAAAAATAATTCACGATTCAGGTTCCCCAGATTTACTGCTGCTCAGTCACTGTGCCAGCTTTTTAGAAGTTCTGAATCATTTTTGGTGACCAGCATTTGATTTGCCCTTTTCAGGTCTGAAGTTGGTTGTATTCAATTTAATGTTGTCAGATTTTTAATGGTCTCATTTTTACTACTCCAGGGGCTAATGTGTGATCTTTGGTGTGTAAAGCCTCATTATACGAATAAGGGTGGTAACATGTGAAGTTTAATCAGTCTTAGAGTTAGCTTAAAACAACATTTTTGATAGTGTATTCCATCTCATTATAACTTTATACTTGAAGTCTCTAAAAAAAGTTTTCTTAGTATGATCGTAAGTTTCTATATCACATTGGTTCCATTTTATATGCTCAAGATTATTTTCATATGATATCATATATGAGAGAACATTAACATTTTTGTAAGAACTTATTCACTTAAGGAGAATACTTGTAGCTATCATCCACTAAAAGGGTTGCTAATTTTAAATTGTTTTTCTTTTAATGACTACATTAATATATATGTATGAATTTTAATTTTAAGTTCTTTAAACTAAACTTACTCATAAAAAATTAGATCGTAAGCTATTAATTTGAATTAATATCAAACTGAAAATATAATTTCATGAGAGTGAGTTACTTGCAAATATAAGTACATACTTTGCAAAAAAGTAAAAGGAATATAAATTTGCTTGTATTTATTTGTGCATGTTATACATTTGTTGATTTTTTTTGCCTATTTAGAGCTCCACATTTGGCTTTAGGTAGGACATGTTTCTTATCTTGCTTATAAAAATGAAAAGGATCACTTCAAAATTAGAAACTTTAACTCTTTAAATACAAGTTATTTATACTTAAATCTATGCTACAGATAAACTTGTCATGGAACTTTTGAGATTTAAACTACACAATGTCTATGAAGATCTAACCTACACTTTGGACAGGCACTTCACACATTTAGAATTTATCTGATATTACCATCCTCATACATCATCAGGGCTATTGACTATGATATATTCTGCTTTTTTCTTTCCTTCCATGTAGTACATAGTATATTTCTGCAGTCAAGTTTGATTACTGTTCTGTTTAACACTGAAACCGACACCACATGGTAAATATTGCCATAGTATGTAAAGGTTCATATTCCTCACAGATTTACTATTTAATTAAAAGGCTATTTCTTCATTTTGCAAAAGGCTAGTAGCAAAAGTATATAGTAGTAGTTCTGATGTAAAGATATTTGGAAGTGAATAAAAGGAGTCACCATATTTGCAGGGAGGTCAGATTCATCTTGGGAAAACTAAACAAGCTCAGTGTGATTCACAGTTCAGAATAACTGATGCAATCTAAACTTTCTATGACACTATATAGAAAATAATGAGCTCTATCTCTGTGGTTTGCTAAATATATGGATTCATATTAAATAGCATCTTTAGTCTCTCAGAAATTTAATATCCTAGCTGTAAGATAAATGTAATCATGACACAACCTTCTAGCTTATGAGAATCAAATAAAACTAAATACACTATGTGACATAAAATATGCTTGTAAAACACTGTATCTGATAGTTAGTGTAAGTATACTAGATGTGACATGTCTTCTACCATGACATACTTTAAAGTCTGGGTTTATGTATTGAACTGTGTAGGTAGGTTTGTTCACATATGTAGGTGAGACTTTGGTAAATAGTAAGTGCCTATATTCTGTATTCACTTCCAATTACACTCCTTAATTTACACGTTTGCTTATTTAAGAATATTGTTAATGTTGCTCATAGAGAAATTTGGTTTCTTATTTATTATTTCTAAGACATCCTTAGAGAAGGTCTAGCAATAGAAAGATTTCTAGTTCACATTGGTTAGCAATCTGTTCCAGTAGACCTTATGCTGAAATGCGTAGTATCTGGAAGCCATTCACACTCATTTTTCCTTTTCATTTGTTCACTCATAACCTTGTGTCTTTTACTTTACTAAAATTTCAAGGATTATTCGATTCTCTCGCATATATATTCCTGTGCTGCATGCAAAGGACTTTGAATTGTTTTAGCAGATGAAGAACTTAGTATTCTGTGAGGCCATTCCTTATGCATTCCCAGATCTGGTGTGTGGCTGAATGAGGTAATAGACTTATCCAGGAGAGATTCATTACATATGCCCCTACAAAATATGCCAATGGCATGCCTTTAAATAAATTTTTTACTGAGCCAGAAATCAAAGTCCTTTAAGAATGGGAAACATGAGATTTTAATTCCAAAGTCAAACCAATTGGTCCTTTGAAAATTGTCTTTCTCATACTCCTGTGCCTTTGCTAGGGTGGTGTTACTTAGCCTATGATGCCCTTTATCAAGTACTAGCTTTTACATTGTCCAAGTAGAAATTTTAACTTGAGAAAAAATATGATAATGAAATTTATCTCATTTCTTAAAAATACAAATAAACAAATAAAAAACTACTTTTCTGAAAATCCTTTTGTTTTCAAGGTCCTAATCCAAACTAAAATTTTAATTCTTTGATTAGAAACAAAAAAAAATGGTACAGTTACTGAATGTAGTATTTTCTAAATTTGAAATCATGAAATTTTCAGGCCAATGTATGGAACATAGAAAAATCATCTTGAGTGAATTAACCAAGACCCAGAAAGACAAACATGAAATGTACTCACTTATAAGTGGAAATTAGCTGTTAAGTAGAGATAATCATGCTATAATCCACCGACACGGAAAAGATAAGTAACAAAGAGTGCTTTAGGAAGGATGAGTGGATCTTCCTTGGAAAAGAAAATAGATTATTTTGGGGTCAACTGGGAGCTCAGGATATGATGGATATAGAAGATATCAGTAAGAAAGGGAGGGACAGAGAGAGAGAAAAAGTATAGGATGGTCAACTGTAACTGGGAGATTCTGGGGAGCTATATGGGAAGCCAGTAGTTGACACTTGATGGAACCAATGAGGGTGACTCTAGTGAGGACTCCTACTAAAGGAAGGATATGGAGACTGAATCAAGCAACTTCTGTAACCCAGGAAGACACCTAATTGTAGAACTGGAACACCAACCGATCCACAAAATCTTCAACCCACAACCTGCCCTGTATGCTAGTTTTCCTGGGGCAATGGTGGCTCAGAGCTTGTTGGAGAGATCAATCAATCAATGACTCATCTAAATTGAGGCCAATGACACAAGAAAAAAAACATTGCAACACAGCCTAGATGGCCAAGAATAAGGTACTCTAAGGCCCATCGACCTAGGATAGAACCAAACAGAACTTGCCAGTAAAAAATTAATTAATTAGCTAATTAATTAATTTCAATCAAATAATCTTAATGATAATCTGCTCTACTCATAGAGGAATGCCTAACCCAGCTGCAATTAATGATATTTCCTCCTGGTCGCGGATGGTTATATATAAAGAGACCCATAGTAAAACACTACTTAGAGCTCAGGCAACCCTATGAATGAGGGCGAGGAAGGATCATAGGAGAGACAAAGACACCAGAGGAAAATGACTCTCAGAATCAAATAAGCAGAGCTCATTTGGGGCCCACAAAGAATGTGGAAATCATGGAGTATGGCTCAATATGCCCCTTTCTGGTTTCCACCCTGCAAACTCCCATACCACCCCCCCATTCCCTTTGCCTATGAGGATGCTCCTCCTCCTACCCATCTACTCCTGCCTCACCACTTTAGCATTCCCCTACGCTAGGGCATCAAGCCCTCAAAGAACCAAGGGTCTCTCCTCCCATAGATGCAAGATGAGGTCATCTTCTGCTACATATATGGCAGGAGCCATGGATCCCTTCACGTATACTCCTTGGTTGGTGATTTTGTCCCTGGGAGCTCTGAGTGATCCAGTTGTTATTGTTGTTCTTTTTGGGGGGTTGCTAACCCCTTCAGCTCCTTTAGTCCTTCCCCTAACTCCTCCATTGGGGTCCTCATACTTAGTCTGATAGTTAGCTACAAGCATCCATATCTGTATTAGTCAGTGCTATCAGAACCTGTCAGGGGACATCAATACCAGGCTCTTGTCAGAAAGCACTTCTTGCCATCAGCCATAGTGTTGGGGTTTGGTGTCTGCAGATGGGATGAATTCCTAAGTAGGGTGATCTCTAAATGGACTTTCCTTCAGTCACTGCTTCACTTAGTTACTGCATTTCTTTTTAGACAAGAACAATTCTGACTTGAAAATTTTGAGATGGGTGGATGGCCCCTTTTCTTAGCTGGGGGCCATGCCTATCTGCTGGAGATGGTCTCTAGAGGTTCTATCTCCACTTTATTGGGTACTTTGGCTAATGTTATCCCTGTTGGGTGCTCAGAACCTCTTGCTTCCCTGGCATCTATGACTTTCTAGTGGCTAATGCCAGTTCCCCATTCACCACTGCTATATATTTCTATTCAATTTCCTGACCCTCTGTACTGGAAATCCTAACAATGGGAGTTGGGAGGTCTCTGACTTTTGTCTACTCATGGACCCATTTTCTCTTACTGAGTTGCCTCATCAAGCCCAAATATGAAGGTTTGGATTATTCTATCTTGTTATGCAATTTTCAGTTGACATCCTTGTGAGGCCTGCAATTTGGTGAAAGAAAAGGAGGAACAGTGATTGTGGGAGAAGGGAAATGTAAGGAACTGGGAGAAAAGTACAAAGGGGAAGCTGGGCTTAGGATAACACATATACAGTTACCAAACCCAGACACTATTGTGGATACCAACAAGTGCTTGCTGACAGGAGCCTGATACAGCTGTCTCCTGAAAGGTTTTGCCAGTATTTGACAAATATGGAGGTGGATACTCACAGCCAACTTTTGGACTGAGCACAGTGTCCTCAATGGAGGAGTTAGAGAAAGGACAGAAGGAGGTGAGGTGGTTTGCAACCCCATAGGAGGAACAACAATATGAACCAACCATAATCCCCAGAGCTCCGAGGAACTAAACCACCAAACAAAGAGTACACATGGAGGGACCTATGGCTCCAGTCACATATGTAGCAGAGGATAACTGTGTGGGACATAAGTGTGAGGAGAGGCCGTTGGTCCTGTGAAGACCCCAGTGTAGAGTGATGCTAGGGCAAGGAAGTGTGAGTGAGTGGGTTGTTGAGCAGGAGGAGGGGGGATGGGAGAGAGGGGTTTCAGAGAAGAAACCTGGAAAGGGGATAACATTTGAAATGTACATAAAGAAAGCATCTAATAAAGAAAAAGAAAATAAAAATAGACAATAGATGATAGATAGATAGATAGATAGATGATAGATAGATAGATAGATAGAAATTAAGAACTTTAGTACATGAATATAGTCAGACTCATGTCAATATATTAAAATCATCAAATATAAAATATCTCATCTTTAGTAAATCTGCAATGTATTCTGCCCTGGATTTTCCTCAGTAGATTTTTCCATAATGAAGCATCAATTCTCTATCATCTTTCTTGTAACCAGACTCTGGCATCTACTCCAGTCACTAATACTGAAGTCTAGTCACATGTGTCTTCATGGGGAAAACTATGCTTGCTCATTTTTATTCATAGAGCTTATTAGGAAGAAAAGCTAATTAAAATAAGCTATATGCAATTAATAACTATTATTTTATGATTTGAATAAAAGGAGGCTTTTGTTTCTCCAAAGTTATTAAATATCATTTAATATGTTTATATTTATCATGTAGTAGATAGCAGCTAGCTTTAACATATCTTATACCTACCCAAGTTATTATATTTCTTATATGACATAAGCATACTTTAATAAATTTTAGTATAATCGGTAATTTATTAAAATAAACATTAGCAAAGCCTGTTCTCCTAGCTGTGTATTCTTAAGCTTAGGTCTCTTTCTTAAAAAGGTCATTTTTGTTTAGACTGAGGTCTTTTACTTATGATGGGTCCCTCATGGTCTTTCTGTACATTGTATTGTCAGAAATGGGCCATATGCTTCAACTAACTCAGCTAAAAAACTTTATAACATAGTAACATTTCCAAGTAATAAATATTATGAGTAATAAAAGGAGCATGTGTTGTCCTCACTCCTCTCAACCACTGAGAATAATTAGTAAAGATAGTAATCAGGGAAAAAACGAAGTTATGTTTGTAATAATTGTCCTTCTACTTTATACATATCTGGGAAAGAAATTTGAGATCTAAAGATATGGTATTTTTAATTTTCTCATTTTTTTACACATGAATTAACTTGGATATCAATAAGATTCTATGGCATAATTTTTCTTAGTATGAAAATTATCTTACTTTCATCATTTTATATCTTAATTATATGTAATATATTTTAAGGAATTTGATATGTCTGTACTTCTTTACAGAAGCATAATTCTGAGAAGTGAAAATTAAGTTAATTCATAAATTAAAAAAATGAAGAAATCTATTGCAGATGTTAGGAAACAGCATCCATGGATATTTTTCACTTATCTTCCCATTTTGTGCTTTCATAAGAAACATTGTTGACAACTGATGTTAAAGGATAACTGAAAGAAAGACAAGCCCTGGAAGTTAAATAGAAAGCCTTTTGTGATGTTTTCGGAGAATCTTCCCTGGAGCCATTGTTTAAATTCTAGGGATTATAAACCTAAAGATTATAAGAGAGTACTTATTTTTATTCCACAGTAAACATCACTTTATTTTTGTCACTACAGGGGTAGTTGCTGGTCATCTAATTTAGCTTCCAAGTGTCATAGTATCATAGGATTTGGTGACCCCTCTTGGAAACACATCCTGCAATAAAAAAATTTGATCACCTCCACTCCTCCACTCACCATGTGAGGTTTGATACATACAGAACTGACACAAGTTTTAATCTTAGTGATTTAAATTATCTTGCTTCCAGAGAAGTTTTGTTTATATACTCCATACATGTGTGTGCATGTTTTCATAGTATTGTAAGCATAAACTAAAAGCAACATACCAAACCATTTTCATGATTTTATAACATTACCTAAAATATAGTAAAGAAACATAAGGAAGAATGACTATGTTTAAATATTATATGTAGTGGAAAATCTTATTATAGTTTAAAATGTTAATAGTGTAAACATTTTGAGGGGAATGATTCAAATGTATACAGGCTAATATATTAAGATAGAGTTTTCATGGAACATCATGGTTAAAAATATTGCTATGGCGTAACAGTTTGATTCATATTAAATGTAGTTTGTGTTTCTAATGATATTTGAGGAAATTCTAATCATCATGAAGAAACTACAAAACATTTAATAAGGCAAAAAAGACTCTTGCAAAGGTAGATAGTAGCTAGTAGCATATGTGCTAGAAAGTTATTGATTGCACAAGTCACTTGTGAAATAGAATTTAGAAGAGTTAATAGATAGAGATGAAAGTTAGTGACTCTTAATACATGTTAAAAGAAGATGAAATAATTGGGAGAAACAAGATTGTACTTTGTACATAGAAATCAATAGAAAGAATAAGTCCCAAACTTTGATAATGACAATACTGGGCTGAATTGGTTACTTGTTTATGATTCTATTAATATTCCTACTTGGTCAGGCTACCTGGATTATTTCCAAGAACAGATAAAAACACTAAACTCTTCATTACATTGCGTAGTTACTGTGGTAGTTTGAATGAGAATTACTCCCATAGGATCAGGTAGTTTAATACATGGTCCCTAGTTGGTGGAAAGGTTTAAAGAGATAGAGATGTCTATTCTTCTAAGAGGAGTCACATGATTACAATGGGACTTTAAGATTCAGAAGCCTATGCCAGGCCTAGTTTCCTTTTTCTCTGTCCCCAAATTGCAGATAAAATGTAAGCTATTATATTGCTCCAGTGTCATGCCTGTCTACTGCCATGGTCCTTGCAATGATGATCATGAAATCACCCTCTGAAACAGTACACAAGCCCACTATTGAATTTTTTTTTTATAAGTTGCCTTTTCCTTGTGTCTCTACATAGCAACTGAATAGTAAACTAAGGCATAGGGCTACAACTACAAATAGAAATAATCACTGTGGCATTGCTTCAATAAAACAAAGATATTTGTGTTAGTATCCTCATTCTGATGTATTCCATACTGAAGCTTTAAATCTAGTTCTCATAAATTACCATCAATTAAGAAAGGTATCACAGCAGAGTGAAGTGTCCCTACAGATGCATTCATTGTTACTCAAAGTACCAAGAATATGATCTTCTACCATATCCAAACTTGAGAGAGTACTTAAGGAGGAATGGTATCAAAAGACTTTATTATGTTTTGTTAATCTAAAGTCTGATAAAACACATTCAAGTGCTTCTAGTACTAAGGGTTTTTCAGAATACCAGAACTTACAGAATGAATGAAACTTATAGAATCTATATAAAGGGGAAAAGGGGACTTATTACAATTGACAGTCTATAGTCCAGCTAATCTGACAATGACTGTCTGTGAAGAGAATATACAGAACTCGAGTAAGCATTCAATACACGAGGCTGGATGTCTCTGCTAGTCTGAAGTATACACTAGAATGACCAAAGAAGCAAACTCTAATGCCTGTGAAGAATGGATTTGCTAGTGAGGGCAAAAAATGAGAAGGCAAATAGAGATTTTTTCTGCCTTGTCCTTTATTTTGTTGTCTAGTATAAGGTAGTACACAGATTAGAGGTGGGTCTTTCTACTTCAAAAGACATGAGTAAAGGTGTATCTTCTCACCTCAAAAATCTGAATTAGAAGTGAATCTGCCTGCTTATGATTTAGTTAAACATAAAATTCCTCGTGTGTATGCCCAACTAATTTTGAGTTATAGTTAACTCTAGATGTACTCGAGTTGACGTTCAGCTACTGCCACACATTACTATGTAGAAGAAACAAATTAAAAGGGATAAATCTATAGTAGAAAAATATCATCTGGGAGAGATATAAAACAGAGACATTTTGATGGGTGTAAAATACAGAGATTGAAAGCAAGAAAAAGAACACGTTAAACAGATGAAAATCATTTTAATGTGTTATAATAGATTTGAATATTGAAATATTTGTGATAGACTGCTAAGGTGACCTGTTTTCACATGTACAATCTTTTATGCCAACAAAAACAGAGGCATCTCATTAGAGAAAGATAAAGGGAATATTTTAATCCCAGCAATTGGCAATTAGAGGCAGAAACTCCATATTATATTTAGCGATGTAAACTTTCAAGGCCAGCTAGAGTTGCAGGACACTACTCAAAAATAAACAAATAAATATATAGGTTTATAGATGATAGATAGATGATAGACAGATTGATAGATAATATATAGATAAACAGATAAGTAGATAGATAAAATAAATAAGTAGAAAGGAGGTAATTTTTTTTTTGAATTTTTGGTTTTTTGATTATTTGAGCCAGGGTTTCTCTGTGTAGCCCTGGCTGTTCTGGAACTCACTGTGTAGACCAGTCTGGCCTCAAACTAGGAAATCCACCTGCCTCTGCCTCCCAAGTGCTGGGATTAAAGGTGTGCACCACCACTGCCCAGCTCAGGTGAATTTTTAAGTAGCAATTATTGAAAATAATTTTATAACTGTTTATAAATTATGATTTTGTAAAATAAAATTACATTAGGTTTTGGTTTCATTGAAGTCAATGGCCATTAATTAAGGAGACAAGTATCAAACTTTCCTAGTAAAGATTTTCTGAAAAACAAAATTTAGTATGTTGGGGAAGGCAATAGAAAGTACACTATATTGTGAGTTTGTTTCCCCATTACTATGATAGACCTCAACATGCTGATGGATGTAAATAAGAAGAAAATATTTAAATGTACAGTTATGTTACTATGTATTATAGATTTAAATAATGTGTCAATTTATTTTTATTTAATGATTTGAGAATTGTCTTCATTGTACTTTGATGGTGTTCATCCTCTCCTCCAATTCCTTCAGGTCACTCAGCCCCTCCTTTACTGTCTTGGTGTTCACTTGTTTGTTTTCAACACATCAAGTACAATTTGTGCTAAAAAAAATCTATTAGATGTATAGTCTTTAACTGGATCCTGATTGGCTTACAAAAGACAATATCTTTAAAAACAATGACTCTGACTCTCCCTTCCAGTATTGGTTACCAAAGCTCTTCAGCCTGCACTGAGACACTGATCATCTTTCCTCTCCATGATGAGACTTTTGTCTGGATAGAGTCTGTGAAGATGTTAAGAATGCTGTCACAGCCACTGTGAACTCTCATGTGTGAATTTCCCTCTTTCCTGGAAATTATTATTCCCTTGTAGTTTTCTACCAGCTCCACAGCAGATATTCCCAACTCCTCTTCTGCAATGATTCTGGAGCCTTGGGAAGACTAGGTCTTGTATAGTTGTCATAGTTAGGATTAAGCATTTCGTCTTGTAAATCAAACAAAAAAGTTATCAGGTGAGGGTTGAGATATGCACTACTCCTTTTTCTAATGTATTACTGATAAAGATTTTTCCTATTTTGTAGGGCGCCTCTTCACTAGAATGATTGTTTCCTTTACTTTAATTCCTTTAATGAGGAGCATATTTTACTATCATTAGACACTATCTTTTTTTTAATTTCTCTTAACATTATGATTAACATGCCTCAACCAACCAATGGACAGGAGTTAGGTGACCCATGTGGTTGAATTAGGGAAAACCTGGAAGAGGCTGAGGAGGAAGGTGACACTATAGGAAGACCAGCAGTCTCAACTCACCTAGACTCCCAAGATTGCTCACTGAGACACCAACCAGGTAGCATGGGTCAGCTGACCTGAGGCCCCCAACACATATACAGCAGAAGACTGGCAGGTCTGGACTCAGAGAAGATGCACCTAACCCTCAAGAGACTTGAGGTCCCAGGGAGTGAGGAGGTCTGGTGGTTTGGAACTGGGAAGGTCAGAACATCTTTTTTGGAGACAGGGGAAGAGGTGTGGGATGAGGAACAGTAAGAGGGTAGACCAGGAGAGGAATAAAATCTGGACTATAAAAAAAAAGATTAGAGAATAAAAAACAAGTTAATTTTCATGGATAGTCATTGATAATTTAACCACAGATAAAATAATTTCCTGTGGCTAGAAAATAAAATTTGAAAATATACATCACTGAATTTAATAAAATATCAGTAAAAATATTTGGTATCGATCATGATATTTGACTCACATTAACATACTGTGTTTTCAAAGACATTCTCCATTGACTTACTTGTATTACTGCCATCTTCCCTGTACCTCTCCCTGTATAACTGTTAAACAATCAAAGTGAATCTTTAATGTACTATGGAACCTCAGGTCTGCCACTGTGAATGCTGCAACAGGTCATCAGAGTGCACCGAATCTGTAAATTACCAATATTCCTAGAAGTAAGAAATAGAGCTAGAAAAGTATCAGTCTTTACAGAAAATATTTAGCACTTTCAGTGGCAACAGTTTGTTCAGATGAATTTGCTTTTATTTTCCCAGAAGAATGTTTTCCTTACTTTTAAAATCTCCTTAGAAAGAAAGATGTTCATCATTAATCATGAGGTTAACTAGAGAAACTACAAGAAAGAACATGCTAATTTAAACAGAGGAGTGAATACAAATGGTTAACAGTACTGTACTTTATTTGGAAATAAAATAATAATGCTTTTTCAGTTCTGCCAAAAAAATCTACTGAAACAAGATCATTGATAAAATGTGCCCAAACCAGAAAGTGATGAACATTTTTTCCAAATTCATTATTTAGGAAAAATCTATAAGTAACTCTCTGTCATATTTTCAGATTTGTGGTTATCTTTTTATGTAGAGCAGTGATTTGGAAAATAATGTTTAATAATGTTCATTTTAGAGATAGATTGTTGAGTCACAGGAATATCTTATAGCTTATTTTAATGTATATTACATGACAAAGATGATAGGAGTATGCTCCAGTAATTATGGTATGTCATTGTTCTCCAAAACCAGCATTTCACATTTATTCCAATGGTTCAGCAAATATATACACACATATTGATATATATGTCTTGCATGAATAAATGGAGATTAAGTCACAAAACAAACAGTATGATACTAAAAATGGAAATCTATGCAAATGGTATTAAAAAGTTCACCTGGCTAGTTTTCTGAAGCATTGTAGCTTTAAATACAAGAACTCAGATTTCAATAATCATATGAAGGTAATTTAGATTGACTAGAAGAGGAAACATTGGCAACAATGATAAATTTAGGGCAATAAAATTATGGCAAGGATAAATGTATGAAGAAGAACCTAACAAAGACGTCTGATACTGAAAGTAACTCCTTGTGGGGCCGTGGGCAGTTCTGACAGCCAGAGTCCAGTAGAACGACCACCTCAGGACCCCGGAGACCCACCGAGCAAAGTAAATTTGTTCACAAGGGACGGTAGGAGTTCAGTGATAGCTCTTGAGACCAATTGCTCAGATTTCAGCCCAGACCCTGCACAGCTGCTCCTGCAGGAGATGTGTGCTCTATCAGACAGACAATGCCTCAAACTCCCAGCATTCTAGCTGGACCTTACACACAGTCATCTGACCAGAAGCCAGGCATGCCACGCCTCAAACAATAAAAGGGGTGGTTTGCCCCCTCCTCAGACTCTTGCTCTCTTGTTCTCTTACTTCCTGTCACTCTCTTGTTCTCTTACTTTTCTCCCCTCTTGCTCTTACTCTTACTTCTCCTCTTCCTCTCACTCTCTTGTTCTCTTGCTCCCTCACTCTCTTACTCTTCTCCTCTCTCTCTCTTGGTCTCTTGTTCCCTCCTCATTCTCTTACCTCCTCACTCTCTTCCTCTTCTTCTCACTCTCTTGTGTTCTCTCTCCTCTCTGCTCTTTGTTCTCTTCTCTTGCTTTCCTCCTCTCCTTTTCTCCCTCTCTTCTCTTCTTTCCTTCCCTTTAATTAACCAGCACATTCTATCCTTCCCACAATAAAATATCTCATTCATACATTGCCTCCTTTTTAATTAAGGCACCGTGCAACAAACAGGCCAGCTCCAGAGGAGAGAGAGAGAGACCTGGGCCTCAGCAGTAGGCCCTCTTCCTCCAGAGAGAGAGAGAGAGAGAGAGAGAGAGAGAGAGAGAGAGAGAGAGAGAGAGAGAGAGAAAGAGAAAGAGAGAGAGAGAGAGGAGAGAGACAGGCAGGCCACTAGCTCAGTCCCCTGCCATTGGAACAACAACTCCACTTGAGCATAAATGTTGTATTTTCCTTTCTAGTTATTATAGTATGTACTCCACATAAATTTTATATGCTTCCAAACTAGGAAAAGGGAAAAAATGCAATGAAGTAACACTACACATGATTTTGTGTGTGTGTAAAAATAAACTTCTTTGTTTTGTAAGATTTAAGGAAGCTTTTGATAAGAAAATTATACACCTGAAGTCAACCTCACCTAGGGATCTTCCCCATCTGGAGACACCAAACCCAGACACTATTGCAAACGCAAAGAAGAGCTAGCTGACAGGAACTTGGTATAGCTATCTCCTACAAGTCTCTGCCAGAGCCTGACAAATACAGAGGTGGATACTGCTAGCCAACCATTGGACTGAGCACAGGGTCCCCAGTGGAGATTTTGGCAAGTACTGAAAGAGCTGAAGGAGTTTGCAACCCCTTAGGAAGAACAATATCAACTAACCAGAACCCACAAAGCTCCCAGGGACTAAACCAATGGCCATAGAATATACATGGGTGTACTTATGGCTTCAGCTGGATATGTAGCAGAGAATGGCCTTATCTGGCATCAATGAAGGGGAGCCATGGTCCTGTTGAGGCTCAATTACCTAGCACAGGGGAGCAAACAGCTGTATCACCAGGTACTGATCTATATCAGAATCCACTGACAAAAATATGACACAGTTGGTAGCTGCATGTTTAAGCTTTGAAATGAAGCTTTGGATTATTTTTTAGCATGTGAACTACAGGAAACAAACCGCGAGAATCAAAGAACAAAGTCACCCAGTTAGAGTAGCTCAGCTCCATGTGTCCTTCTATACCATGCAAGTCTACATATATTTAGGTAATAGAGATCAGATAGTATATACCATGTCCCCCAAAGTGAATTTCAATGTAAAAGTTTTTTTATTCACCTGATATAATTGTCATCTCAGGGGCTTATTGATGAATAAGCTCACCTTTTCTATTTCTTTCTGAACTCAGGTTGGCTGATTCACCTTAGCTCTTCTGGCTAAAACTCCTCTCCAAGCTGACTGATTCAATCTGGCTTCTCTCAGCTTCTCACTAAATTGCTCTGCTTGGCCTCAAACTAACTCTGCCAATTTATTCTAATTATATGGCTTCAACAGCCTTTGCTGATCTGCAATGAACTGCATGAACTTAGGAACGAACTCAACTCCACTGTACTACACTCACTGCACTGACTATCAACTGACTCACCTCCTCCCTATGCTGTTCTTGAATAGTTTCTCCTTCATGCACAATTCTTGTGAGAGTTGGGCCTATCTTATCTCATTCTGTCAAATAATTCTCTGATTCATCACTTTGCCTGCTCCTCAATTAGACATGGTTGTTTGCTTCTAGACACTAATTTTACCTTAAAGGTAAATACTAAGGGAATATCTGTATTCCAGACAGAAAGATTAAGGATGTGTGGAGTGTCTGCCCTCTAGCCAGATCACACAGGCCTATGTCTTTGAATGTGATAACTCCAGCCTGTGTCAAGTTGACACACAAAACCAGCCAGTACATGGTCTCTCGCTAGTTCCCTCTTTATTACTACTGTAATTTACAGACTCCCTGTTCATCATTTCAGGATACTCACACTGTCTGTGAAGTCACCCATTTCCTTGATATAGTTGCTTAGACACCACTAGGATAAACTGAATTGCTTTCTTGATTTCTAACTCAGAAAAATACCTCCCCTCTTTTCCCTTACTATTTCAGTTGCTTCTTCCTTAAAACTGATTAGATCGCCATCTTGTCTGCTCTGTTGTTTTTTTAACTCAATACATTATATTAAAACTCCCTAATATTATCTTTTTAAAGATATTTCATATAAGAAAATGAACCTGGAAAAGCAATGTTGTATCCCATGTTGAAAGCACAAGGAACTTAAGAAAGCTTCTCTAAGAGTATCACTGTGAGCAAGATACCAAAGTCAGTAATGTAGCCAAAAGTCTGAGAGGATTTGGAAGACACTTTCCCTAAATTGAGTTTCTGATAATATCACTCTATTGCCTCACACTAGGATCATACCTGATGAGAAGCAGAAGCAGAGAACCCACCGTGCCAAGGACAGATCAACCCACAGGAATGTTGACATAATAAACGCATATTGATTTAACAGACTTGGTGTTTTATAAACTGTTACACCAGCAGAAAATAAACCTTACTTGGTAAAAATTAATAAGATAAACAATGTTAGCAACTATTCAGTCTCATAAGAGTTGTTTTCAAAATGAAGTTTCCATTTGAGAACTGATATTTCGAAAACCTATGTTCTTGACAATTGGCCATCTGCCTTAGGAAATATGCAGCAGCTCCTGATATGCAGACAGGCTTACTAACTAATGATGCTAATCATTCTGTTAAGGTTTATTGCATTTTGTGCTTTGATAGTTTTGTTCATTTATGACCATTTTCTGTGATGTTAAGTAATGCAAGAAAGAAATCTCCACAGTGTTGACTTTACAATTAAGCAGGCAAATGGATTAAAGTGAACTCATATTTCTAAATCAACTATGCACCTGGTTTTAACTATAGTTTAAATCTTTGGCTCATTGACTGCTAACAATACAAGATGTTTCTTAAATATGTTTCTCTCTCTCTCTCTCTCTCTCTCTCTCTCTCTCTCTCTCTCTCTCTCACACACACACACACACACACACACACACACACACACACACACACACACATACAAACACTCCTTCTCCCTCTCCTTAAATAGTATGCTCTCCTTTGTCAAATTTTATATCTCAATCAAATTTTGATGGCAATCTCAGAGCAGGAAGACAATAACTGGAAGAGAAAACCTCTTCAACCCTTATTCAGATTTCACAAAATAAGTCACTTTTATTTCATTACTTTGATCAAAACAAGTTCTAACTCACATCAAAAGTTAATGGATAAGGAAATATTGTCCATTTCTTAATGGGAAGAATCCAAAAAAGATTGTTTGCTTCTATTCTTCTGCTTAATGAATTCTGAATATGAATCTCAAGAATATATTTGCCATTAAAACCATAATGTCATAGTGTCTTAAACTGTTATGCTGGACCCCACATGAAGTTGTATAACTAAATGTGGGGATTGCACAAATTTGGAAACATAAAAGATTGCTGAATGAACAATAATAAAAAAAATCTTCAAAATCATATCCTTAAACAATCTGAAGTGTATTCGGTAGCACTTGTTTGATTGTAGAACCTCACTGGTTCTGAACATAAATAGTGCAGGGCACATGTATATAGCTCATGATATCCAGTGCTAATGAATGCTTCATAAAGCACTTCAGCTAGGATAAGACAACTGTGGATGCAGAATTATGGTTTCTTCCCTATACATACGAAGTTTTCTGCTCTTACAAAAACATAACGGCTCAACTATGGAAAACAAAGACGTTAGTATTTTTCTATCATCATTCTTTAATGAGTATATATCAAATTAGTACGTCTTTGGATTTTATCTTTTAGAATGTTTGACTTTCAAAATTTTTATTTGAAATATTGGGTTTTGTTTGATAAATAAAATCGTGAATTGGATTCTATCTTTTTATTAGAATTGTCCAGGATTCCAAAGTGTCTTGTACTAGTTCTATTTTATATATATATATATATGTATATATACATATATGTATATATATATATATATACATATATATATATATATATATGTGTGTGTGTGTGTGTGTATATGCATATATATGTATATATAATATGATGTGCATATTATATATGCACATCATATATGCATATTTTAGTAATGACAATTTTAAAATCAAAATAGCAAACAGAAAACACTGAGATGCTCAAAGCCCTGATGTAATAAATATTTATACAAAGTTTGATTCTTCATATAAAAGCTGCATTTCTGTCATTAATATCTAATATTCTTTTAATCATATATTAATAAATGTGTATTATATTTACCTTAATTACTTTACAATAGCTATATGTATAGTAATTGTCTGTAAATGCTTGATTTTTGCATCTAATTTATATATATATACTTGAAGGATTATGCAAAGAATATCCTGTGAAAGAATCACAGTATAAAATGTTTAAGAACCTGTGACCTAAAGAAAGTAGGATGGTCATAGGAAGGCAATTCTAGACATCATGTGTAAATTAAGATTAAATACTGTGGCATACTAATATTCTGGTGGTCCTGTGAATTAAAATGAAGTCATGATGTGGGAAAGGCACTGTTCTACAATGGAGCTACAGCCAAATAACTTAATTCATATACTAGATTTTTAAAACACTTCTCTCCCTCTCTCTCTGTCTCTATCTCTGTTTCTCTCTCCATATGTATGTATATGTATGTGTATGTGTATGTGTATGTATACATGAATGCATTTATACATCAGCATATAAGGTGACCTTAAACTCACAATCCTCTTGCCTTAGTGTGCTGGGTGGCTTATTCACTTTTAAGAGTAAATGTTTGAAACAGGTTTCATTACTCACAATTCAGAACAAATTCTCAGAGAACCTTCAAGGTCAATGCCCTCATTGCATATGCTCTCCATAATCCCAGTCATAGGGATTTTACTCTCATAATTATAGCATATGATATGTTACAGATGACATTAAGGAAGAAAGATTATATACTCAGCCCTGACCTAATTGCATAAGCACATCACATTTGTGTTTACTGGCCAGATGCAGCTTGAAAGCACAGAAATTTATAATGTAAGGACATTTCTCCTGACCTTAAAAATCTACGGGACAGCTTTTCAGTTACTTGAAAGGTGGAATAAAAGCAAGTGAACTCCAGCAAATTCAGTGTATGAGGGCAAGGATCCTAGCTAGCTTCAGGTGAAAGGATTTGTGAGATTGTTCAGGTTTTAACTTGTGAGACTAGGAAAGCCAGTCTAGTATGTAGGGACAATGTTACTGCTTTACAGCAAATTTTATGGTATCAACAGTCTAATTGGTCTACAAAGAACTTAATGGGCTCACTTACTATTCTTTATTCTACAAAGCTTTTTCTCTGGGTGGCTACAATATTACTTAATAGTTCAGAGTCAATCTCTTACATATATTTACATGGAAGTCCTTGCTTGTTTGCTTGTTTTCTTTTTAAATTAAAATAGTTTTTGATTTTAAGAGTATTTGATAAAATACTGATTAGTAATCCATTTCATAGATGCACCACATTTTCTTTATCCACTCTTTGTAATAGCCGGCTGCTATGTTCATAATTGACCAAGTATCTTGGTGGGATGCTGGAGTTTCTTTGGATGTATGTCCAGGAGTGGTGTAGCTGGGTCTTGAGGTAGAACTATTCCCAGTTATCTGAGAAACTGCCAAATTGATTTCTAGGGTGTTCCTACCTGTTTGCAATCCCACCAGCAACAGAGGAGTCTTCCTCTTGCTCCACATCCTTGCCAACATGTCCTGCCACTTGAGTTTTTGTTGTTGTTGTTGTTGTTGTTTTGTTTTGTTTTGTTTTTTCTAGACAGAGTTTCTCTGTGTAGCCTTGGCTGTCCTGGAGCTCACTGTAGACCAGGCTGGCCTCGAACTCAGAAATCTGCCTGCCTCTGCCTCCCAAGTGCTGGGATTAAAGGTGTGTGCCACCACCACTCGGCTTTGAGTTAGTTATATAATCCATTCTGACCCATGTAAGATGGAATCTGAGAGTTGTTTCAATTGAATTTTCCTGATGACTAAGGACTTTCATTTGATAGGGGAGGTACCCAAGAATCAATGGGGGTGAGGCGCAACATTGGGGATATGGAACCTGAAGAGACCACCTCCTGTAGCCAGGCAGAAACCTCAATGGCATGATAGGGGACATCATCTCTCCCACAAAACTTTCACCCCAAAATTTATCCTGTCTACAAGAATTTGGGGATGGAGCAGAGACTGAGGGAATGGCCAACCAGTAACCAGCCTGAGTAGTAAGCCATCCCATGGGAAAGCATCTATTCCTGACACTATTAATGATACTCTGTCATGCTTGCAGATAGGAGTCTATAGCATGGCTGTGTACTGAGAGGCTCTGCCAAGTAGTTGACTTAAAGGGATGCAGATACCTACAGCCAGATATCGAATGGTACGTGAGAACTCTTGTGGAAGAATAGGAGGAAGGACTACTGCCCTGAAGGAGATAGGAACTCCACAAGAAGACAAGAAGATCAACTAACTTGGATTTTGGGAGCTCTCAGAGACAAAACCACCAACCAAAGAGCAAACATGGGTTGAACCAACCATTCCCCACTCTGGATATACGTTGCAGATGTGCATCTTAGTCTTTATGTGGGATCTAAACAACTGGAGCAGGGGTTATTCCAAAAAAAGCTCTGACCTGTACATGGGATATATTCTTCTAGCTAAGTTGCCTTTTTGGGCCTCAGTATAAGAGGCCTTGATGTGACAGGGGGAGGAAATACTCAAGAGGGACCTCTACATTTTCAAGGAAAAGGGAAGGGGAAAGGAGGAAAGAATTATTGGAAGGAGTGACTGGAGGAGGGGCGGTGAGCAGGATATAAAGTGAATAAATAAAAGTTGTAAATAAAATGAATTAGTTTTTTTCTTTTCCATACAACAAATCCCGATTATACTTTTCCCTTCCTCTCCTCCCAGTTCCTCTCTATGTCCCATCCGATCCAGATTCATTCTCTTTCTGTCTCTCATAGAAAGCAAATAGACATCCAAGGCATAATAATGAAATATAATATGATATCAGAGAACTAATTCGTTGGAATAGGACAAAACAGAATGAAGACCCCAAGAGAAGACACATGTTATAGATATAATGAGAGGGGCCCTCAGACACTCAGGAAACCCATAAAACCATTAAATTAGATGTCATAATATATACCAAAAGACCTATAAGGTAAAGAGAGAAAGAAATATGCACACACACACACACACACACACACACACACATATACACAGAGAGAGGGGGGACAGACAGAGACAAACAGAGAGACAGAGAGATGAACAAGACAAAATAAAAACTCAGATACACTTCTTTTAAAAAAAAAATCCCTATGACAGTATGAAACATAGAACTATTGAGTATTCCATGTTGGCTATCCATTGCTAGGCAAATGGCCTATGCTTAAGAGTAGTTTGTTCCCCCAGTGAAGTTTTTTGGAGAAAATTAAATTTTCACTTGCAAGTAGATATTATAAGGTAGCATCCAGATTATAGGGGTGTGTGTGGTGTGTGGCCACTTCTTTGAGTTCTAGGACACCATCTGGAGGAGTCCTAGAGGACCTGGAGGTCTTGTACATGCTGAACTAGTCTCTGTGAGTTTATATGTCCATCAATTTTGTTTTTTCCAGAAGATCTTGTTTTCTGTGGTCCTCTATCTGCTCTGGCTCTTACAGTCTTTCTGCCTTCCTTTCCCTGAGTCTTGAGGGATTTGAAGGTTACATCCCATTTGATGAAGGTTGTTTCAAGGTTTTTCATTCTGTTTATAATGTCTGTTTTTATATCTTTGGTTTTGTTCCAATCTGCTATAGGAAGAAGCTATTCTGATGATGGCTGAGAAAGAAATTTTGATCTATGAGTATAGTATAATGACATCAGGAGTTATATTATTGCTACTTTCTGCTGCTGCAGTTGTTTTCTCTTAGAATGATAGTATTTGGTTTTACCCTAAGTCCTTAGGCTGTCTAGTCTCGGGTTCCTGGTTATTTGAGCAATTTTGGGTATTAATTTTATCTCATAAAGTGAGCTTTCAGTCATATCAGGTATCAGTTAGCTATGTCTATAAACTTTGATCCACTGTTGTCCTAGAATATCTTGTAGGCAAGATATCATAGTAGATTGAAGGATATGATGTTGGCTTAGTATTTATGCTTCTCTTGGTAGCATGAAGGGTACTTTCCTGTATAAAGAACCTAACACATAGGGGTGAAGGCCCTATGTAGCCATCTTTACTTCTACCAGTTTAATTAATTGTATAATTGTCTTCAGCAATGGGACATTGATATCAGTTTGTAGAGAGAAACATAGCTTTGGGAAAAGCCTGGTTTCATTGGGAATTCTTTACTTTTTTTGTCTTTTTTGAGACAGGGTTTCTCTGTATAGCCCTGACTGTCCTCGAAATCACTCTGTAGAGCAGGCTGGCCTCAAACTCAGAAATCTGCTTGCCTCTGTCTCCCAAGTGCTGGGATTAAAGGTGAGAACCACAACCACCTGGCCTTATTGGGAATTCTTATAGGACCCTAGCTCATGACAGTTCCTGAAGGTTGCAAGACAATATATTCAGCTTTCATAAAGCTAACATCACCTTCTCTTTAAAAGTTATGTCAATTTTAATTTAGAAGTCTTTGTACAAATGTAAGTATTGATAAATTGATTTTTCTTCTCACTCATTTAACTTACAAATATATAGCATGTATCAGTTTAAATTATGTATGTGGACATTTGTACTTCCAATAACTTTCAATAGCTACCAATTACTCACAAGATAGATGTGACAATTTCTCAATACATCCTTTGGATCTGCAGAACAAAGATATCAAATCAAGTGTAATCTAGGTGACAAAAAGTTTTCAGTATAAAAATACCACTAGGTATTTAAATGATTTCAAGCAGGATGTATTGTCCCCCTGAGAAACTATTGATCTGTGTACTACTTTATTTCCATAAATGATTTTGTAGTAAATTCAGCTAACTCCACTAGAGATTTGAATGCTCTGACCACTTAAAACATCCATTTAAATATTTGAATTAGTTCCCAAATTTCCTCTGGAATTCAATTAAAATTTTGTCTCTCAATAAATATTATATCTATGTCAATATAAATTAGATGCAGTCTTGATGTGTTTTATTGTTTTATAATACCATGTTTCTAGTACCATCTCTTTGCCTTCCTGACTTTGTTATGTGATTCTCTCCCTCCGGCCCTCCTCTCTGTGTGTATATGTGTATGTGTGTGAGGGGTTTGTGTAGTACTGGGAATGAAGTTCAGGGCTTTCATGCTAGACAAGTCTGTCCTCAGAGATGCATGTCAAATTTGATGATTTCTTTAAAAATTAATAAAATACATTATATTTTCTAGAATAGCATTTTAGAATCCATATTATTTTACCTATGTTTTACAACAGACATTTTACTTTTTGTATTAAAGTAGACAAAATGTCTGTCTCAAGAAACTTACATGTTAGTGAAAAATAATTGCACTTAAGTATTCAAAAAGTAGGAGTAGTATAATCCCATGCTATTCAACAAGCTGTAAGGAGAAAGAAAATGGAAGAAGAGAAGATGTATGTTACTGTATTGTGCATTGACTTATATGAGTAATAATTCTAGATAGATAGATGAGGTGGATAGAGATAGATAGATTGATAGATAGATAGATAGATAGATAGATAGATAGATAGATAGGTAGGTAGATAGATAGGTAGAGATCAAATTGGTCTGTCCTGTAAAGCAAAAGTTTCTGATTACAATGAAATAAAATAATTAATTTTTATGTAATTATTTTAGTTAACCTAATGGAGTCCGAATAGTAAACCCATAAAATAAGAGGCAGGTGGATCTCTGAGTTCAAGGTCAGCCTGGTCTACAGAGTAAGTTCCAGCATAACCAGAGCTATACAGACAAACCCTGTCTCAAAAAAAAAAACCCATAAAATAAAGATTCTATGGTATATAGAAGTTACAATAAAAAATGATGTGGTACCATTATGTTTAAGACATATTTCAAAGGATAGCTCTAATTGAAAATCAAGCTTATATCTGGAGGATACATAACTTATTAAAAAAATCATAGGTGACCTATTTTAGCTTCAAATCCCAAAAAGAAAATCCTGACTGAAAAACTTAGGTTTTACAAATTTTAAGAATGAATTATTCTTGTGATATTGTTGTGGAATTTATAACAATAAATAAACCACTTACATGAAAAAACAAGGAATAGCTCAAATGAATGAGGTCTATTTACACTCTAGTAGAAATAAAAATAACAGAGCTGAAATAGATACCGTATTTGTACAGGGATAGTAAAAATCTATGGTGGTTAATCATATGTTAAGTTTTCAGGTATCAGAGCAAATTGATAAATTCCTTAACAAACACAACCTACCAAGATATAAATAAAAAGTAAAGAAATCCTGTATTACTTTGTTCTTAGCTAAAATTATACAAATGGTTACATGTAAATTGGCATATGTATATTCATCTCTTATTCTGGCAGATGAAATCTCAGATTAGAACATAATCTACAATAGTATAAGTACAAGTAACAAAGTCATATGCCTTCAGATGTGTCTCTGCACAAAATGAGATAGCATTTCTTAAAGGAACAGGTCACAAATTGTGTTGGTTTTGAAAAAGATGATATAGAAAAAGCTATAGTTAGAATAAGGAAGAAAATATTAAGCATGCAATATTCTCCTCCACCTTGTCTTCCTCTTCCTCTTTCTTTTTCCTCTCCCTCTCTCAATCGCTTCCTCTACTGCTCATTGCCTCTCTCTCTCCCTCCCTCTAAAACACACACACATACACACAAATACACTAAATGTGGTATGTAAAAGAGTCACAGAGTTCAATTGAATTTTTTCAATGACTATATCTAGAAATTCTTGAATAATAATATTACAATACTTGACTATAACTCACAATATTATATATATGTGTGTGTATCAATACATAGCATTCAATATAAATATGTATATAACAATATATGTATTTAAGTCCATTATTCCATACAAATTTAAACAAGTTTTATGAAGAAATAAAACTGAAAAAGAAGGGACAACTCTCTCATAGGAAAAAAAAATGGATAATCCTGTTTTCAACTCTGTCTATAAGTAAATGTTTCATAATTGTTATTTAAATGGAGGAGTTATATCAAATTGAGCTGAATCCCACATTGGGCCTGTTGCTGGATCTTCTTTTCCTCAGGCTCTTCTCATTTCCATCCCTGAAGTTCTTTCAGACAGGAACAATTATGGGTCGGAGTTTTGAGTGTGGGATGGCAAACCCATCCTTCACTTGATTCTCTTTCTTTCTACTAGAGGTGAGCTCTACAATTTCCCTCTCCCTACTGTAGGGCATTTCATTTAAGGTCCCTCTCTGAGTCTTGAGTGTCACCTCTCAGGTCTCTGATACATTCTAGAGGGTCCTTCCAACCTCCTACCTCCAGAGATTGCCTGTTTTCATTCTTTCTGCTGGCCCTCAGGGATTTCAGTCCTTTATTTAGGTTTTTATTTAACTCATAATTTCTTTAACTGTTTTATTTTTCTATGATAGTCTTGTATAGCCCAGGCTGTCTGACAAAGCAGTACATAAGCTGAATGACCTGCAAGTCCTCATGCTTCATCCTCTAGAGTTCTAGCATTACTATCATGTGAAGTCATACTGTAGTTATTTTTGTTAACATTTTGTGAACTCAAATATCATTCAAATAAACTTTCTCACAGGAAAAGAATTTGAATACTTTATTTTCAATTTTACTTTTATCAATATTGTGAATATACATAAATATTGAAGTGCTATAAGGAAAGAAAATAGATTTGGACTTATATAGCACTTAAATAGCAAATGAATGAAGTATACAATAATATTTACATAGAAGAATTGAAAAAGAATTTGTAGCAATGAGTTGGAACTACTTTGTTTTGTTCTCCCAGTGGGTTGTACACTTCCAGCCACCTGCCCAGGAACTCTTTGAATCAGCGAATATAAGACAAATACAGAGAATGAAGAAAAGGCCATCCAGAGACTGCCCCACCTGGGGATCTATTCCACATACAGTCACCAAACCCAGACACTATTGCAGATGCCAAGAAGTGCTGGCTCACAGGAGCCTGATCTAGCTGTCTCCTGAGAGGCTCTGCCAGAGCCTGACCAATACAAAGGCCAATGCTCACAGCCAACAATTAGACTGAGCACAGGGTCCCCAATGGTGGAGTTAGACAAAGGACTGAAGGAGCTGAAGGGGTTTGCAACCCAATAGGAAGAACAACAATATCAACCAACCAGACATCCCAGAGCTCCCAGGAACTAAACCACCAACCAAAGATTACACATGGAGGGACCCATGCCTCCAGTTGCATATGTAGCAGAGGATGGCCCTGTCATGCATCAATGAGAGGAGAGACTGAAGAAGGTGAGACCTTAAGTGAGACATCACATTTCCTCTTCAAGAACTCTTATAAAAGAAGTAGCAATTGCTTAAGAGTCAGACAAACTGGATTATTATAGAGAGCCAGTGTTTTCCAGACACAGGATGACATTTATATATATGGACTCACAATGGTATGACAACTTCCACAAGACCTGCCCAGGCACAAGCCATAAGCATCTTTGCATGACGTGGAATGATGGGCACAAAGTCTCAGCTCTTGCTAAGGAACTTTCCCAATTGATAGCTGCTGGCAGAAAGAATATCAATTTCCTTAAGAGTGTGGCCCCCTATAAATCTCTTGTGCTCCAGTGTAAAGCCACATGTCAAAGTGCAGATGGACAGCAGGAAGTGGATTTTATACACAAAAAAAAGAGAATACAAAGTTGGCTTAGTGGGGATAAGGTACCTGATCTTGGAGGAGTTAGGCAGGAATTAATATAATCAAAATGTGATGCACAAAATTCTCAAAGAATGATTTCAAAAGCAGAAGTAAGTGAACTGACCCATTTTACATTCATGGATTTATGAGATCAAATGCTGTTTTTTACAAATACAATGTGTAATAACTAAATCATATATTTGAAAGGGAATCTGACTCCTGAAAATGGTTTGATCTCCTGTCATGCACACTGGCATATGCTGACCAATACAGATACCCACACTAACTAAATTCATTAATTAGCTAACTAATTCATGTAATAAAAGATGGAGAAGGCTAGCAATATTTTCACATCACAATTAAGTTCAGAGATTTTTATTTTTTAGTAAAAACATTTTTTTCCTAGAGTATATTCAGATCAAGGTTTCCCTTGCAAAACTCCCCCCAGATATTCCCCCACACATCGAACTCCAGGCTTCCATTCTCTCCCTCTTTAGAAGATAAACAGGGATGCAAACAAAACAAAAAAAACACACACACACACACAGAGGGAGGGGAGAGGGAGGGAGAGAGAGGTAAGATAGGGAAGGAGGGAGGGAGGGGGACAGAGAAACAGAAATAGAGACAGAGACAGATACAGAGCAAGTATGCAGGTAGGCAAGACAGACAGAAAAGAAGGAAGGAAAGAAGGAAGGAAGGAGGGAAGGGCAAGAAAGAACAAAGCACAAATAGAAATCTCATAAAAGAATCCAAAATTTTATTTCAACATCATTCCCAAATGCTTGGGCTAAATTTATCATGCTGCTTTGAAAAATAATCCTGGGTGCCTAGTTTACAACCTCAGTCAATTTGGAGTTCCTAATAGATGGTATGGACTTCTTTTTAATTTTTGTTCCTATCACTGTATAAGAACGTATAGCCTTTAGTATAGTTTATCTCACTTTCCTATTGTCTTCTCTGTCAGAGTGAAGGTAGAAATGAAGGCAGCCTGTGGGAGCAGTGAGCAATAACACCATTATTTCCTGTATTCTCCATGCTTAATCATTTTTAATTTCCTTTCCACATCACCCACTCAATGTGGATGATTACTAGTGTCATTAGTAAGTGGATTTGGTGAGCTTAGAGACCAAGATAAACAAAGCAGTATGGGATTACATCAGTCACAAAAGAAAATGATACAATAAACAGATGTAATAAACAAGATGTATGCAGCCTTCTGTACATGAAAAGTGGTAAATCTTATGGACAGAAGAATAAAAGACTCCAATAATGATGAAAAGAAGAAAGAACACCAGGAGCAGAGTTACTGTTGCTATCAGGCATCCACACAATTTGTATTTTAAAGAAGTTTAGAATAAACAGTCAGGGGTAGGTCTAAGTATCATTCAAATGAAAATGATTTGGTAAATTAAAGATCTGAGTATTACTTCCTTTACAAAAATTGCAGAACTGAATATTTATTTCTTTATACATTATGCTTTAGGAAATTATATTGTCTTTTATTTAAGTTTGATATTTTGAAACTAATGTGAATGTGAGTGGAACATATATAAATAAGTTTGGGAATGTGGATATCTAACAAGATTTTGTTTGATATATGCAAGAATTATCTAGTAGTTAATGTAAGAAGCTTTGAAGTTATAAAAGAAGAAAGTGCTCATAATTTTATGCCATGATGCTCAGTGAAAGAATGCTAAATAAACAGTACAATTGGCCTGAATAATTTTATACTACATAGAATCTCTTATGATTTAATCAGAAGCCCATAATGTGCACACACATTAAACAAAATAAAATTACCCAAACATATAATCAGGTAAAAAAAAAAGATATGCTTGTCAAGCCTGATAAACTCTCTTCCACAGAAAATACATATTTCAAAGGATGAAAATTATAGTTTTAGTGTTTGCATAGTAGAACACTAAGAAACCCTTGTAAATTTTAAGTTAGAAACACACATCTTTACTCCCAGTACTACAGAGCCAGAGCCAAACAGAACTCTGAATTTCATAGTTCCAAGCCAGCCTTGTCTCCAGGATGTTCAAGGTTACAAAAAGCAATGCTCTCTCAAGAAGACAAACAAAAATAATTGAATGATGAACACTTTTCCTCAGAAAACATAAGTAATTTTGATATAGCTCACATATGTAGTATTTCTGGTAATACTTGGGAATTGAGCTTATAAATAATATATGTGATCCTTGAAAATATGTGAGTACCTTTAAAACTGTTATTTTGAAGCAAAACTTCAATAAGGACAATAGAGTCACTAATTGCAATTTAAAATATAAGCATAAAAAACAGACCATTAGTTCTGTTCCTATTTGTCTGACAGGTTTCTTTTTGTAATTTTCCTATGAGTGATTAATTTTGTATGTATAAATCAATAGAGCAATCATTTATTGGCCTTTAATTCTAACATATAAATTGAAATACTGAGGAAAATTTTTGCACAGCATAAAGTATATGTGGCAATAAATTAAATGTTTCATTTACAAATTATATCAATAAACAAGCTATAGGCAAACGTTCCTGCTTTTAGTTAAATGTGTGTATTTTCTTTGGATGGAATATCTTGACAGATGCTAAAACATTTTGTAAAGCATAACTGAATGTTTTAATGTAAAAGATTTAGCATATGTCAGTGATTTAAATAATGTCTATTGAATATAATTATTTGTTTTAGTATCATTTATTGTGGTTTATTTATGTGTTTGATACATACCTGTTTGGATAATGGCAGCCACCATCTCTTTGGTGAAGACTGGTTCTGAAGACAGCTCTGACTGGATTCTTCTTAAGCCAGATATTTAGTGGAATATGCCACTAATTTATTCATGATTCAGTACTGCCTTTCAAATATTTGTCTTTATCTTGACTTGCACATGGATAAAACTGTACCTCAGGGCTGAAAAATTCAACCTGATTAGTATGGAACTTAATATATTATAAAATCAAATAACTCAAAATTTATAGAACCAAGCATAGTTTAAAACTCATCAAAAATGCCTAGTAAATTTTGAAATTGAGGCCCTTTGTATAACTTAGTATTAATGACATAATTCATTAAAGAAGAGAGGCTCCAAACAAAAGATTAGAATGCTTTCAGATTAGAAAGTGGATTCAAAATAGACATTATGGCATAAATTGTAAAGTTAAAGAGACTGGTTATGAATGTATGCCTTGATTGGGCAATCTGTTAGAAAATGCAGATTAGAGAAGTTGTTGATTGGGTTTTTCTAGAGTTTACAGATAGAATATATTCTTCCTACAGGAAATGTCAATACTTATCTGAAAGCCTTCCAAGTATGCATCTAGTCCAGTGAGATAATTAAAAGAATCACTTTACCATAAAGTCAATCTGTTATAACATTAATCATACACATACAATAGCTTCACAATAACTACCAAATCAGTGTTTGTGTAAACAGGAAGAGATTAAGCATTTCCAAAATCACACATAAATGTAAAACATCTAAACATTAGGAGGAAGAAAATAAATCTTCCATGAGGTTTGATATCTAACAGGAAGTCTTAGCTAATGCAGTGAGACAAGACAAAAGTAAACATATTAAAAAAGGAAAATATTTATCTTTATGCACAATAAATATTCAAATCTATGTAGACATTTCTCCAATAGATTTCCAAAAAAATAACTTTGCAAATAATGAACATATTTATTAATCCATATAATTTTCTTTCTTTCACATCAATAATGCCTACTTTAATGGTGAAGATAAAAATGAGTGGCACTTAAAAAGACACCCCACAATTAATGTCCTTACTATTCTAATAAATACATAAGATATTTATATTTAAAGGTATCACTATTTGCAGAAGATATGATAGTATACATAAGAAACTCCAAACTCTACCAGAGAACTTCTCCAGCTGAAAAACAACTACAGCAAAGTATCCAGATATAAAATTAACTCAAATAAATCAGTAGCCTCCTTTTATACAAATTATAAACAGGCTGAGAAAGAAATTAGAGAAACAACTCCCTTTACAACATCTGTAAATAATATAAAACATCTAACCAAATAAGTGAAAGATATGCATGACAACAACTTCAAATCTCTCAAGAAAGAAATCAAAGAAGATCTCAGAAAATGGAGAGATCTCCCATGCTCATGGATTGGCTGAATTAACACAGAAAAACGGACATCCTACTAAAGATAATCTACTCCAATCCCCATTAAAAATCCCAACATGATTCTTCAAAGACATGGAAAGACCAATATTCTAATTCATCTGGAAAGCCAAAAAAGAAAACAGAATAGTCAAAACAATACTTAACAATTAAAAACTGCCTGGGGAAATTAACATGCCTGACCTCAAGCTTTAGTACAGAGCAATAATGTTAAAAAATGAAAATCTGCTTGGAATTATTACAGAGACAGACTTGCTGATCAATGGAATAAAATTGAAGACCCAGAAAAAAACTACACACTTATGGCCACTTGATCTTTGACAAGAAACCAAACATATACAGTAGAAAAAAGAAAGCATTTTCAACAAACGATGTTGGTTTAACTGGCTGTTGATATGTAGAAAAATGAAAATAAGTCCATATTTGTCACCTTGCACAAATCTCAAGTCCAAGTCGATCAAGGATATCAATGTAAAAACTGACATACTGAATCTAATAGAAGAGAAAGTGGGAACCATCTTGAACTCATTGGCACAGGGGGAAAATTCTTATACAGAACACTAATGGATCATTCTCTAAGATCAAGAATTGATAAACGGGACTTCATGAAACTGGAAAGCTTCTGTAAGGCAAAAGATATTGCAAATAAGACAAATTGGTAACCTACAGATTGGCAAAATATCTTCACTAACTCAACATCTGATAGAGGGCTAATACCCAAAATAAGTAAAGAGCTCAAAAAGCTAATTACCAGAAAACCAAACAACCCAATCAAAAATGGGGTACAAAACTAAACCAAGAATTCACAACAGAGGAATATTGAATGGATGAGAAATACCTAAAAAAGTGTTCAAAGTCCTTAGTGATCAGAGAAATGTACATCAAAATAACCCTGAGGTTCTACCTTACACAAATCAGAATGGTTAAGATAAAAACCTCAGGCAACAGCACATGTTGGCAAGGATGGGGAGAAAGAGGAATACTCCTCCATTGCTGGTGGGATTGCAAACTGGAACAACCACTCTCGAAGTCAATCTGGAGGCTCCTCAGAAAATTGAAAATAGATGTATCTGAAGACCCAGCAATACCACTCTTGGTAATATACACAAAAGGTGCCCCACCATGCCAAAAGGGCACGTGTTCCAATATGTTCATAGCAGCCTTGTTTGTGATAGCCAGAAGCTGGAACACCCAGATGTCCCACAACAGAAGAATGGATACTGAAAATGTGGTTCATTTAATCAATAGAATACTACTCAACTATTAAGAATTAGGAATTCCTGAGTTTTATAGGCAAATGGATGAAACTAGAAAATATCATCCTGAGTGAGGTAACTCAGACCCAAAAGGATATGCATGGTACATACTCACTAATAAGTAAATATTAGCTCCCACCCCCACAAAAAAATAGTGCCAAATACCCAAGAGACAACCCACAGAACTCACAAAGGTCAACAAGCCAAAGGGCCCAAGTGAGGATGCCACAGTCTTTCTTGGGAGGGAGAAGAAAGCAACCACAAGGGGGGAGGGAAGGACCTAGGAAGGAAAGGAAATTGGGGGTGTGGAGAGGGGAACTTGATTGGGTATTAGGTGAGAGAAAATGACTGAAATCCTTGAGGGTCAGGAAAAAAAATAAACATGCAACCTCAGGAGGTAGGAGGTTGGGGGGACCCTCCAAGATGTACCAGAGACCTGGGAGGTGAGAGACTCTCAGGACTCAAAGAGAGGGACCTTAAGTGAATTGGCCTACATTAGGGAGAGGGAACTTGTAGAGCCCACCTCCAGCAGAAAGACAAGTGAGGGATGGGGGTGCCATCCCACATTCAAAACTCTGATACATAATTGTTCCTTTCTTAAAGAACTGCAGGGATGGAAACAGAGAGGAGCCTGAGAAAAAAAAAGGTACAGCAACAGGCCCAAAATGAGATCCAGCTCAAGGGGAGTCCCAAAGACCTGACACTATTACAGAGGCTATGGAGAACTCACAAAAAGGGACCTATCATGACTGCCCTCTGAAAGACCCAACAAGCTGCTGAAAGAGTCATATGCATATATTTGCTCCCAACCAATGGACAGAAGGTGCTGACCCCTGTGGTTGAATTAGGGAAAAGCTGGAAGAGGCTGAGGAAGAGGGCAACCCTGTAAGAGGACTAGCAGTCTTAATTATCCTGGATCCCTATGGGAACATCAACCAGGCAGCATGCACCAGTTGATATGAGGTTCCCAACATATGAGCAGAGGACTGCCAGATCTGGGTTCAGTCAGAGAAGATGCAGCTAACCCTCAAGAGACTGGAGTTCCCAGGAAGATTAGAGATCTATTTGGGTGGGAGTTGGGGTTGGGGTCATTCTCTTGAAGACAGGAGAAGGTATGGGATGTGGAACATTCAGAGGATGGACAGGGAAGAAAATAAAATCTGGAGTTTAAAATAAGTAAATGAATAAGTAAAAATATAAAACACTAACATGGTTAATCAAAGATTATATACTTGGAAAAGAATTATTACTGCTAAAGTGTCATCATATGAGTTTTAAGCAAACATGACACATTTTCTTATAAAATTTCTAGCAAGAATTTTGAAGATATTACCTATGATATATTTTAGGACTCTTAAAGTTAATATGGTAGCAAAGGTCTGTCCTCACATAGATTTGTCATGGGGGGAATACTAAGTATCCCTATCCGTTCAGAGAAGAAGTGGCATGGGGAATGGGGAAAGGATTGTGGGTAGAGGTAATTAGAAAGGGGGCAGTGAGAGAAATGAAAATTAAATAAGTAAAAAATAAATTAATTAAATTTTAAAAAGATAATAGTAAATGTAAATTTTACAAGGCAAACTTTAAGATTTATATTATACTATCCAGTTTGCTTCCAAGACAATGTATTAGAAAGGGTGACACATGTAATATTTCAATTGTAAAGTAATCACATTAACAGAAAATGCAGCCTCATACATAAATGAAACAGAAGGGATAATCTAGAAATAGATCTACACAAATGCAGCCATAGTTGGCCATTGGTAGACTATATACAGAAAAGTAGTCCTTTAAGATTACAGCAAACTTTAAACTTTCATTACCTGTTAGAGTAGCTGTCAAAACATCTTAACATAAGGCACTTCTCATACGTCTGTGATGGGATTGGTGTAAACAGACGTATTATGCTGACAGTCTCATAAAAGAATTGCAACAGCAGATAAAATTATAAGCATATCTCATTTAGTTAGGCCTTGCTTTATTGAACTTTACAAACATAGTCGTTTTAAGTGGAAAGTTTCTGCCAATCTTGCACAAAGTCTATCCATACCATTCTGGTAATAGTATGTCTTATATTGTGTCTCTGTGTCATACTTAGCAATCTTTTCAATATTTAAAGATTATTTTATTATAACCAGATGAGTTCAAATGAACACATAGGAAGATGAATTTAGTCAGTAAATGAGAATTTTCTACTTGTACGTTCTGACTAGATATTTCTGTTTATGTCTCCTATGTGAATTTCCCTATTAATTGAGATTAAATGATGCTAAAAATAGACTACAAGGCCCTCTCATGTGTTAAAAAGAAAAAGAAGTCACCGGTCTATATTTTGTATAAAAGTATAGAAATTATTAAATGTAGTGAGAAATGTAAGTGTTGAAAGTCATGGCAGCCTGCATCATCTAAATATTTCTGTAGGTAAACATTTAGGTCATTAGGAAAATAAATATATTCTAGGTAGGTATAGCTAAATATTATGACATTCAATCAAAGCAAAGTTATGCATCATTCAAGAGATGGTCCGGAGAGATGTGGCTTTAATGCTAGAAATGATCAGGATAGATTTTCTTTTGAAGTTCTGTTTTAGATGATGAATCGATGAATCCTTAAGTTTTTTAAATAGTACAAGGAATATAGTAGATCTTCAAGAAAAAAGGTTGAAGAACAACCCACATTCCACAAGGAAGTCAAGAAGAAGGAAGACCAAAAGGTGGACATTTCATTCCT
>NW_022196903.1:16049003-16054225 GCF_008632895.1 Mastomys coucha
AAAAAAAACAAAAAAAAAAAAAGAAAAGAAAAAAGGTTGTAGTTTGGGAGACAGGGAGGTATCTACTGGAGAAAAGCACTTACCACATACTCAGTGTTCACTTCTCTTCCTGTCTACCTATTTGTCTACCTATTACTGTGTACCTATTCATGTAGTTAATGCACACATATTGTTGCATGCACCAACACACACACACACACATACATGTAGGGCAGTGGTCTTTTTAGGCAACTGAGGCTCAGTCAAGTAATAGGCCTTGAACCCTGGAGCCCTATTGGGCAGTTTTTGCCTGGAGGGGGCAGAAGGAGTTCAGGTATAACTCCTGAATCTTTGGCTCTTGTTTCAGTCACAACCTCTCACAGCTGCCCCCACAGGAGATGTGTGCTCTATCAGGCAGACAATGCCCCAAGCTCCCAGTCTTCTATTTGGATCCTACCCCAAGTTATCTGACCATAGCCAGGTATGCCTTGCCCCACAGATAGTGATGCCCCATACAATATAAAGGGCCATTTGCCCACTCCTCCCTCCCTTGCCCTTTCTTGTAGGGGTCCGGGCGTTGGACCCCCGCTCCGTTGTGTGCTTCTTGGGCTGTAGATTAGTATCTGTGAACACAAGCGGGTAAGAGGGAAAGAAAAACATGGACACCATGTAGCTGTTCCAAGAGATGTGTCAGTTTACTACTGGATCACTGAGTTTAAATAATCACACTCAGGAAGGAGACCCAGGGGAAATCGAAACCCGCCCATCTAACATAAACACGAGATAATCCATAAACACCAGACCAGAGGAGGATCTTGAAAGGAAGGTCCGACAAACTTTTAACATAAACATGAGACCTGTCAGCCTTTGATCTAAGGGGCTGCAGTCAGAGTTCCTCACCTTGGGTGTCCAGATCCAGCTTGTAGCCTGTAGGGGCTGCTTTACAGAATCCAAATCGCTCCCAAACAAAGGGGGAGGAGTCCACACTTTCTCTCCCCTTTTGCTTCTTTTCTTCCTTTCTTGCTCTCTTGCCCTCTCCTTCCTCTCGCTCGCTCTGTTTCCTCTCTTGCCTTCTTCCTCTCTTTCTTGTTCTTTGTCCTCTTATCTTGCCTTCTTGCTCTCTTGCTTCCTTTCTTTCCTTTCTCCCCCTCACTCCTTCTCTTCTCCTCTTCTTCCTCTCTTTTCCATCTCTCTACTTGGCTGGCCTATTTTCTCTTTCCTATAATAAAATATCTCATTTGTTATACATTGCCTCCCTTTTGAATAACACACCCAGCCACAGGCTTCAGCAGCAGCAGAGAGAGAGAACTCCCGGATGCAGCAGCGAGCCACCAGAACACCCCTCACACACACACGCACACAAACACACACACACACACACACAGAGAGACACACACAGACACACACATACACACATACTGGTAGGCTGCTAATGAACAAAAATGGGAAATTCATGTGAGCAATTAGCTTGACATAGCAATTTTTTCCCACAAATTATTTCAAATATACATTATCTAAAATCCTCAGAGAACAAAGTTCTATGTATAGTAACTTTTCTGTTCTTTTAGTTGACTGTACTCTGGTGAGCTTTTAGAATTGGGCCAGTGATGAATGATGTCCTTGCATATAAATTAAAGAATCTTCACTTTTAGTGATTCCATTATTCTTATATTAGAACCTAATATATTTTATTGGTAAGAATATAGTAGTAAGAGAGTTTGCTTTCTACAGTGTGATGTTTTTTAAATGAAAAATTAAAACAAGAAAATAATACAAATTAAATGCATTGCTCAAAAAGAAGATGAAATTACTCAAGTATTTTCCAATTTATACTGAAACAAGTATAGCCACTAGTTACTTTACTTACTAAAAATTAAAAAAGAAAATTAAGCAACATTTACTTGAACATAGGGTAACTCATACATTCTGTTATTTAAAATCTGATGCTACTTTTTTCTATAATATAATACACAATATGTTATCAAGACCTGTTAAGTCTATACATTTTACTTAGATTCAATTGATTTCTTCTTTGAAGTGGTCACTTAAATATGAACAGTTAAAGTCCTCTTGCTTACAAAATTCTAAATGAAGTCAGATAACACTGGAAAAACTTTCCTATTTATGGTAATGTAGTATTATGTTAATATTTCATTCTGTGGCTTAACATATTCCATTTCACTTTTTCTTTTCTTGCATTCTTCAAATGCTGTGGTGTTTGAGGGCAAGTACAATGTTTTATTCATCATGTTTTCTCTTGACCATAGCATACGATACACTACAGAAGAAACGTAAACAATGTCTAAATTTTCTGTGGTCTTTTTCACTCTTTCCCAATTATAAAATATTCATTTAAAGTAACAAGAGATTAATTTGTCAAGTTTAATTCAACATTTATTCAAATAAAACTTTAATTCTGGAAAAAATTTTGAAGGTTTATTTGTATTTTAATTAAGAAGATCAGCATCATTCTAGATTTAATTTTTTTTAAAAGAACATTTTTTTTAAAGAGCTTCAGTAATTGATTTCTAACTCATGTGTTTTCTGAATTGTAAAGAGCACTTTGAACCACTTATATAGATATACAATAGACTGGGATCTGGAATGTCTGATTTTTACATTCTCACTCAGCTTATTCCTAGTTATTCTGTTTTAATTTATATAATCTGGTATCCTTTTTTATGACTTTCATATTTTCACTGACTTCTGGGTTGTTTTTCTTTATATAGTACAAGAGGTTGAGGGAGTTAAGGAGCAATAGAGAAAGACAGTCACAGAGAGAGACAGAGAGGGAGATAGAGGGAAGGAGGAACACAGAGAGAGAGACAGAGAAAGAATGGAAGAGAGAGACAGAGAGTGTTAGTAAATAAGAGGGTAAGAATATATGCAAGGAGTTAAGAGAGGGAAAGTGTACAACCTAAATACAACCTATGAAAAAACTTCTGTAAAAAATATTTAAAAGAAAACAAAAGCTGGTATATTTTATAGACATTTTAACATTTAAAAGAAATGGATGCTCAATGACATGCAAAATTGCTTATGCTCTAATTATAATTTATCCAATTATGTATTTGTTGTTTGTTTATTATTAATCACACATCTGATTGAGCAAAGTGTATCAGACATGTAAAACATACAGGCTAGTGCTATGCTACTACATCCCTAAGCTCAAAGAAATATAACGTCTATGTTTACTTCAAACTATAAAGTTCTTCATGACAAATGCATGATTAGTGTATAAAATAAAATATTTATAAGCCCTTGGACTGATAAAACATTAGTATATAGAAAAATATGGAATTCAAATAACACAACAATAAAATAAAAAGCCAAAATTTCATTAAAAATAATTGTACTTTATAATAATCATATGATCTGTATAGACATTTCCTAATAAAGATATGAAATGAATGTTATATATAAGACAAACTATTTAATACCAAGGTATGACAATCAAAATTGCAATGCAATAACATAAAGCAATTACATCTATTATAACAAAGAAAAATTTGAAAATATTGAAGGGGGCTCTGAGAGAAAGGAACATGGATACACTGTAAATAGAATGTAAGCTAGTAGAGAAACTGTGTAAAATACCATAGAGTTTTCTCAAACAACTTGTAACTAATACATGAACCCAATGCTGAGTATATATGCTTCTGTCTTGCTAGTTATTTTTCTATTGCTGTGAACAATATCATGACCAATGCTCATAAAATAAAGCACATGTCTTAGCTTATGATTTCAAAGGATTAAAGTCCATGATTGAAAACTGATGACATGGGCCCAGAAACATCTGAGAGTTCACACAAGTACGAAGCAGAGAGAGCTAACTTGAAACTACTTCCTCTATAACCTCAAAGTCCTCTTCTCATGATATTCTTTCTCCAACAAGACCACACTGTCTAATACTTTCCAAACAGTTTCACTAATGGGGACTGAGTGTTGAAACATATGAGTCTATGGGAGTCATTCTCACAAAGATTTTATATATATATATTTGAAAGAAAATCAAAATGTCAAATACATATCTAAAGATACATGTTCATTGTAGCATTATCTCTAAGACCAAACTAAAGAATAGACTTAGGTGACATTCAATGAATTAATGGAATTAGATAATGTGGCCTATAAACATAAACCAATATGGTTGCCCATAATTCAACCATATCTATAACATTGATCATCATACAGGACATTTAGCAAAATTAAACACTGGAAGAAAGACACATATTGTGGGGTTTTTCACTAGTATGTGGAATATATGATCTCCTTTATAGGTAAAGGGATGAATAACAAACATCATGAGAGACTAGTAAGAACAGAAAGAAGGCAGAAAAGAAAAGAAGGCAGTGTCATGTGGGCAGGATAGAAACTGCAAATACTCTATGGCACATTATTGGAACTCTAGCTTCAGCAATTAATAGTGTTTGGGAAACAGCTATTAGAGAAGACTTTGAATCTTCTGAACACAAACAATGGACATGAATTTGATATGATGGATGTTTAAATTACCCAATCACTTAAAACAATTGCTTAGATTTCCTATTTCCTTTGCATAATAACTATCAACCAGATGTTAGAATATCTTTTTTCAAATGATAGCAACATATATATGTATAGGTTTACATATATTGTACATATACATAAACTTATGCATGCAATCACTTATTATTTTAAAGATGGTGTGAATATGAAGGATATCAGAGAGAGGTGTGTGTTAAGAGTTTGGAGGGAGGAAAGGAAAAGAATAAAGAGATAAATTTAATTCAATTAAAATCTCAAAAATAAAAGAAAAAATGATTATTATTCCTCTTTCTTTGTTTGCACAAGCACATACCCATACATACGACAAATAATTCTTTAAGTACTTTACTACTACTCATAATTTTAAGAAAATAATTTTTGAGTTATTTAAGATCAACAATCTTAAAACATCTTAAGTAAAACATTGTGCTTTTAAGTTATCAATACTGTTATACAAAGTTTTAGATGGATATATGATCTCAACTTAAGTATTCTTATCATAATATAAAACAAAAATCAACTAAAATAGAATAATTTTTTTTTAAATTTTAGCACTGTTCATCCAATGTGGAATAAAGCAATAACTAAATTTTAGTTCCTAAATGAACTTTCTTAGTAATATAATACAATAAGAAACTCTTAATAAGAAATAAAAATGAATTGTTTGCCTGTGTGTGTGTGTGTGTATGTGTGTGTGTGTGTGTGTGTGTGTGTGT
>NW_022196903.1:16054235-16060202 GCF_008632895.1 Mastomys coucha
GTGTGTGTGTGGTGTGTTTACATTACGCCTTCTCAAAGTAGATACCAGATATTGCTATTAGCATCTGGAAATTTTCAAAGTTATTTTTCTTAAGTTTATTTTTGTTTTCAACATTATTCCTAAAGCAATCACAAGCTTGTCAGAAGTAAAACTGGAACTAATATTTCTGCTATTATACAAAGTAATGAATTAATTTTCTAATTGTAGGAAATGTTAGAAATTAGAAAGATCATACATGCCATGTTTACATATTTTTCAGAAGCAAATATTCATATGCAAGGGAAAAGAAAGGATTTTACTTTATATTTATAGAATCATTTCACTTTATACCCAATAACAGTGTGTCTTCAATGATTCCTGTAACACTGAGAAATAAGAGGAAACAATGTGGAACAATTCACAGGAATAACCTCATTAAGAAACAAGTTGGCATGCAGGTGAAGTATTATGTCTATTGCATTCATGGTGGGAGAGGCTTTAAGACACTTATTTAAACACGTGTTTTAAGAATAGCTATGAGGTTATAATTTACTCCAATTACATTTATACAAATGACAAAAGCATAGAATTTTTGAATTAAATAAGAACAAAAGTGATTATAGGAAAGAATATAAAATTCAGAAACCTTTCACTCTTCCAGAAGGCACATAAGGCAATTGATATGCAGAGGCATGCTTCAGGTTAAACTAAAGGTGCTCAGGGCAGTCGTACTCAAGCATAAGGGTATAGATTAGAACATGATTTCAAGAATTTTAGAAAGGTCTTATAGCCTCTTTATTGCCTTTCAGAAATCTGACCCAGGGCATTCATACATCAAGACCCTTGTAAAATGCAAATGCTCTTGAGAAGGCCTCTAAGCAATGACCATTCAGGTAGTATTTAGGTCATATGAAGAGATATATCCATGACTTCAAGAATCAGAAAACACAATTAATTTTGAAGGTACAAACTAGGGAATATTAATGATATCAAAAAGTCACTCTATTTAATTATCACTTAAATGATGCTGGCCAATATAAGGGAAGTCCTTTCTCTGGGATTATAAAATCCCTAAGAGAAGAACCTATTAGATTTGTGATGCATACCTACAAATCCTATGAGATATAAATTTCTAAAACATACATTGATGCCTATGTTTGTCATTGGTAAATTCACAATCTCATGCTCTCAAGTAATTCATCCAATATGTTTGGCCTTAAAGTATCTCTGGTTTTCTTCCTTTAAGCTAACATGATTTTTAATTAGACTTGTAGTAATTGTTTCTGTTCCTATAAAAGAAATATTCTAGCCAAATTAAATCCTCACTTTAATTTAAAACAGAAACATGAACTTATGTGACCAAAACTTTAATAGCAATTATTAAACATCAGGAAGGTGCAGCTGAGATGATCACCAGTATTTTTTTTCAGATTAAGAAAGCTTTATTTTCTGTCAGACAGGTCTATCCCCCTGGGGTTTGAAAATATAGTATTAGATCTAGGAAAGTGTGGGCTTACATAGCCCCCAAAACCTGCAAGACTAGGGGTTTTTCAAAGAGTGGATGATTTCCAGAGGAATTTTGATTACATTAGTAACTTGGCTGAATATTTCAGAAGATTTTATCTTATCAGGGTATATTCAAGGTGTGAGTCAAAGTCCATAGGATGGGGAGCATCAAATTCTAGAAACATGTTAAAGCACGGACAACTTGAATTTTGTAGCAAACAGAATTAGATTTCTTCTCCACACTTTGACTCTGTATTTGTTCCGGAAGGTATGCAGAGACTGAAGGAAAGGATCAGCAGTATTCTTTTTTTTTAATCATTAGATATTTTCTTTACTTACATGTAAATTTCTCCTTTCCCAGTTTGCCCTCCAAAAACAGACAAACAAAAACAGCAAGAATAAACCCCTGTTGCCTCCTCCCTCCCCATGCCTGCCACCCCACCCTCTCCCACTTATTGGCCCTGGCATTCCCCTACACTGGGGCACAGAACCTTCACAGGGCGGGGGTCCTCTCCTCCTATTGATGATCAAATTTGCAATCCTCTACTATACACATGCTGCCAGAACAATCAGACCCACCATGTGCAGTCCTTGGTTGGTGGTTAAATCCCTGGGAGCTCTAAGGGTACTAGTTAGTTCATATTGTTGTTTGTCCTAAGGAGCTACAAACCCTTCAGCTCCATTGGTTCTTTCTCTAACTCCTTCATTGGGGACCGTGTACTCAGTTCAATGGATGGTTGTGAGCCTCTGCATCTGTGGTTAAGTGTACTCACCCATCAGTGTCCTAAGATAATTAGATCTATGACCACTCAGGATATAAACATGCAAGACTCAGCTTCATATACAACATGGGATAGTAACTACAAGTAAACTTGCAACATTCTCCTTATATAAGGACATTCTCCCTGAATATATTGTCACTAGATAACTTCTGTGTGTCATGACGTGTTTGAGTGTACATTTTATGCTTGTTATAGTGTTTATCTACAATTCAATGTCATTAGTGACTCTACATGTTATAATTTTAATTTTATTATTTTTATTTTATTTATATGAATGTTTTGCCTGCGTGTATGTCTTTTACTTAAATAGCTGATTTTATGTAATGATTTCCTTCTGCTCATTTACTTGAGAATATCATGATTTACTTTGTCTATAATGTTGAAGAAAGTGGTAGATACAATATATTTTCATTGTTCATTAATTTGTTAATAACAGTTTGAGTGATTTCATATCATACGTACTGATTTATCTTGCCTGATTGCACTGGCTAATACAATCAGTAAAATGTTGATGATGAACACTTGAAATTATATATAATGAGTAATGTTTCAGATAGTACTGTGGTTGCTCCAGGCATTTTTTAATGTCACACTTTAAGAAAATATTCTGTACATTTCAATACTCTGATTCTAGTTAACATAAATTGATATGGAAATTTTTATCAATTTTATATACTCACTGATAGATACATTTCATATAGACTTATTAATTATTTATGTGATAACAGTATATTTCCAAATATTACACTTTACTTTCATACATTTTTTTGGTTCTCTGAAGCACTAATCAATGTTTGTTCTCTCTTCCCACTGAGTGTTTGATATCTTACTATGAAAAAAATAACAATTTCTACTTACTGTATGAATCTCAAATATAAATTTAAACTCACTTAATAGAATCATTATTTGTTTCCCCCTTATAGTTTTGGTTTACTTACATTGTCATATATTTCTCAAATTTAAGGGAAATTTTTACTTATATTTTGACTCTTGTTTTGATTAGTGATACTCTTAGACTCAAATATATTACTTTAAATATTTATACTTATAATATACCTATAAATCGAGATGATTTTCTAAAATGCTTCTTCAAAGTCTTTACTTCAGTGTTTTTGAATATTTATATTTATAATATACTTATAAATCTAAATGATTTTCTAAAATGCTCCTTCAAAATCCTTACTTTGGTGTATTCACTTGGTTTTATTTTTCCTTAAATTTCTAGAATATTTTCTTAGATTATAATTTTAACTATTAGCCATATCAGATAATTTAATTAACTAATTTCAATTTTAGTAGTATCACTGCTTATGTTTCTCTTTCTTAAGTACTAATGTTCTTTCTGTCCATTTTACATTTTTATACTGTATTCTATAGTCTATAATCTTTCTATTCATTATTTAATTCATTTATTTTAATTTTATTTACCAATTACGAGATCTGAAGTCCTAAGGGCACTTCTGACATGCATTATGTATAAGACGTTGGCCTTGAACTCCTGATTCATCTACCTCTGGCCCTCCTCTATACTAAATTTTATTTTCACTAATTCTATATTGAGTATAATATATTTTGTTTTATATAAAAATACTTTTCTGATATTTAAAGAGTTTACTGTTTTCTTTTGCTAGTCCCTGGTATGAGTGAGCATGTGTGTGTGTGTGTGTGTGTGTGTGTGTGTGTGTGTGTGTGTGTGTGTAAATCTATCCTTTATTTTTACTTTTTTCTTTCAATGATACTGAACCATGTTTTCATGTGTGCATATCAGCTGACATATTGGTCATATTGTTATGCAGACATACAACCCATGCATATTTGTTGTTGTTATTGAGAGTTTCCTATGTTAATTTACTACGTATCCTGTATTAAGGGGAAGATGTGTGTTTGTAAGATGGACTGTGTCAGTTATTATTGCAGGCACTAGAAAAAGTCAAAGAAAAACTGAATTATCTTTGAAATGTAGAGAACCAGTTGTAGGTAATACTTAGTTTCAAGGCAACTTAACTCCTCACCTATCTTTAAATATAAATCTCTTTTAGAGAATAGTATTTGATTAATGTAGTACTAGTTTTGGTTTCTAACTTATGGTGAAGAGAGATTTAGTCCTTCATATATTTATTTCATCATATATTTATTAAATTCCATATATGCATCCATGCTGGCAGCTCTGTGGATATTTTGATATAATGGATGACAATGTATTTATTTAACTTACTAATTTTGTAATATGTATTTAATTTTTTATTTTTGAAAATTTCATTTTCATTTTCTTTTCTTTTTATTGAAAATAGATTTTTCTTTCCTGCAGTATATCTAGTTCATAAGTTACTGTCCTTGTACTCCTGAAGATTCCTTCCTACCTCCTCTCCCATTCTGTCTCCCATAAGAATGGATACAGAAAATGTGGTATATTTACACAGTGGAGTTCTACTCAGCTATTAAAAACAATGACTTCATGAAATTCGATGGCAAATGGATGGAACTAGAAAATATCATCCTGATTGAGGTAACTCAGACACAAAAGAACACACATGGTATGTACTCACTGATAAGTGGATATTAGCGCAAAAGCTCACAATGCCCACAATACAATTCATAGACCTCCTCAAGAGGAAGGAAGACCAGGATCTAGATGCTTCAGTCCTAGAGGGAACAGAATGGTCGCAAGAGGTGGAGAAAGGGGGAACTGGGAAGGAGAAAGGAGTAGGAGGAAATAAGAGGAGGCAGTATCAGGCACTGGAGGGGAATAGACAGAGGTAGAGAGGGTTAGAACATTGAATAAAAGTATCTAACAGTTAGACATGACAGAGTGGGGATAGCCACTCGTGGGTCCCAGTTGCCAGAGAACCAAGAGGCTCCCAGGGCCCAACTGGGATGGCTTTTGCTGAAATACACAGCAAAGGGGAGATAGAACCTGTAGAGACCACCTCCAGCATATAGGCATGCCCCCTGTCAATGGATGGGTCCACTCACCCATCTCAAAATTTTTAAGGCAGAAATGTTCCAAAGGGAAGACTGGGACAAATAATGAAGCCGAGCCTGAAAGAAGGGCCATCCAGGGACTGTCCAATCTGGGGATCCATCTTGTCTGCAGACACCAAACTAGACACTTCTGCTGTTGACAAGAGGTGCTTGCTGACAGGAATCTGTTGTGGCTGTTTCTTGGGAAGTTCTGCCAGCAACTGACCAATGCAGATGTGGACACTTGGAGCCAACTATCAGACTGAGCTTGGGGACTCAGTAGGGGAGCCTGCAGGAAGACTGGAGGAGCAGAGGGGAATTACAACCCCATAGGAAAAAGAATTTCGGCTGGCCAGACCACCAAGTGCTCCCAGGGACTAGAACATCAACCAAGGAGTGTACAGGGAGTGATCTATGGCTCCAGATACATAGGTAGCAGAGGATGGCCTTGTCTGATATCAATGTGAGGAGAGGCCCTTGGTCCTATGGAGGTCTGGTGCCCCAGTATAGGGGGATGCTGGAGTGTGTGGTAGGGAGAGGATGGGTGGGTGGGGGAGTAACCTCATAGAGGCAAAGGGGAGTGAGAAAAGGCAGATGTGGGACGTGGAATCTCAGTTGAGATGTAAAGGAATGAAATTATTACTTTAAAAAGAAAAGAAGGTAAACAGGCTTTTTTTTTTCTTTATTTACATGTAAATTTCTCCATTCCAAGTTTCCCCTCCAAAAAACAAAGAAACAA
>NW_022196903.1:16062365-16065197 GCF_008632895.1 Mastomys coucha
TTCTGTTGGTAGGATTCTTCGTTTGCCTTTCACCATCTCTTGATTTTTGGTGTTAGATGTTCTTAGTGTTCTCTGACCAGAGCTTGTCCTATCCCTGATGCCCTGCAAGTCCCCTGAGATTCGTGGGGCTTGTGCCTCCCAGCTGGCTGCTCTGGTCTTAGAAACTCACAGGAGAGAAGATGGTCGCTCTCACCGGAGACTCCGGGTCAAGGCAGTCCCTGGAGGCAGGCCCTCCACTTGCAGGGAAGGGGCAGGTAAGTTCACTGTTCCTCCTCTGTCACTTGGAGGCTGAGAGGATCCTGTCTCTGCTGCCCTGCATCTCCGCTGCGACTACTGGGGCCTGTGCCTCCCGTCTGGCTGCTCCCGGCTTAGGAACTCACCAGAGAGGAGATTGGTAAACAGGCTTTTTAAAAATCCATTATATTTTTGGTTTTGAGTTTTTTTTATTTGAAGCACCTTCTATCTTCATGTGAACAGCTTATTATCCTAGTACATACTTGCTTTGTGTGTGAGTCGAGCAAGAATTTTTTGTGTGTGAAGTGTTACTTAGTTGTTTTCTGGAGTAGTTTATGGAGTTTCCTTTTTTCATGTCTTCTGCAATAACTATGTGTTTTATAAAGTCTCAATTTATTATCACACAGTTACATCTTATCCATTCTTATCTCCCTGTACAAAGCTCAAGTCAAAGTTGTTTTCTGTTTGTTTGTGTGTTTGTTTGTTTGGTAATAGACATGAGTTGTCTCCAAACCCGGAGTTTTCATGATTTTGTGGCTTATAATTCTTTTTATTTTCTTTGTTTGTTTATGCCCTTTTCATAGGTTGTAGTTTATTTTGTTTGGTCTTTTTTTTTTTTTTTTTTTTTTTTTTTTTTTTTTTTTTTTTTTTTTTTTTTTTTTTTTTTTTTTTTTTTTTTGCCCTTTTCAGGGTAGTAGTTATTTTAAGTTCATTTTTATTTTTGTTGTTGTTATTTCCTTAACTTTTCCAAAATATTTGTTTAGAAGGCATTCCTTTTAAATTTTGTCAATCTGTTAAAATTCTCCAGTGTTAATGGACCTCTCTAAAGTTTCCAAGGCTATTCTTAGGATCACACACATATGCATGTCACATAAAGTTTATACAGACTCTAATAATAGCCACATAGCCAAACAATGAAACATAAACAGGTCTTTAACTGATTGAACAACAAACTAATTCCTTTTTGAATTTTGTATGATATAAATATGTGGATATTCCCAAGAATTAGCAAAAAAGTTTAGCAAAATGTTCCTTCTTACCTCTTTGTAGCTTTAATCAGACAGCTATTTTTCCATGTTTGTTTAAATTTTTTGATAAGTTTCTAATTAAGACAGTTATAGTTCAGAACGCAGCTTACAAACATGTATATCTTCTCATTTTGCAGTATTTCCAACAGGAGTTCTTTTATAGCTTAAAAAATATATGGTTGTAACTCTGTGGTAAAAATTAAAATTGTATTAAAGTTGATTATTTCATTCAAGACAGCTCACTTTCTCTATTTAAAATGTTTTATTTAGAATTTGAAATAATGGTATAAGTAAGAGCAAAGTGAAAAGGATAAGGTTATCATAATTATTTACAAAATAAAATTTTAAATAAAGATTAATAATACAAGAAGTATCATATTGCCATTATTATATTTCTTAGCATTTATTTCATAGGTTACCTGATTCTAAGTGTTTAACCCTGGACACTTGTATATATGAGCAATGCTAAATGCACAAAGTAGATTATATAAACATGGGCATGTATGTACATGTGTGTATGTGTGTGTGTTTACATGAATGTGTTTTTATTATGTTCAAACATGCATAAGTATGCTTGTGATAATGTGACAATAATAATTCTAGAAAATGAGACCATTTGAGAGTAGAGTGTCTGAGAAAGACATGGCAAGAATTTGAAGGGGATAAAAGAGGGAAATTATTTAGAGCCAGTTTAAGTATGAAGTTCTCAAAAAAATATTAAAGTCAAAAGTCAAAAACAAAAACAACAAGTACTCTCTGAAAATCTATATACCACTTTGTCCAGGGAAATAAGTATGGTAACTGAACATACAGGGAACTCAAATGGCTAAAATTCACTTAATGTTCAACATCCTTAGCTAACAGGGAAATGAAAATCAAAATTACTTTGAGATGTCATCTTCCACCACAGAATGGCTAAAATAAAAAACAATAGGGAAAGCTCATGCTGGTGATGATGTGGGGGAAAAGAAACAACAATCTATTACTGCTGTGTGTATCATCATACTGTAATAGTAGTCACTATGCAAATCAGTGTGGATTCCTTAGGAAAACGTTATCAATCTATCAAAAGGTCCAGCTATACAATTCTTGGAAATATATACATTTATACAATGGAGTATTATTCAGCCACTGAAAAAGTAACATCATGAAGTCTATAGGAAAATTAATGGAGCTAGAAAAAAGTCATCCTGAGTGAGGTATCTCAAACTATAAAGAGAAATACTGTATGGAATTCATGTAAATCAATGGTATCTAAGCTACAATCCATAGACTCAAAAATGGGTGGTATAGAATAAAGGACTAAAGAGAACAGATAGATATTCTTAGAAAAGGGAAACAATATCATCTGCAAATCATGATATTTTGGCCTCTTCCTTTCCAGTTTGTATCCCTTGACCTCCTTTTGTTGTCTAATTGCTCTGGCTATGAATTTGAATACTATATTGAATAGGAAGGAAGGGAGAGAGTAAGCAGCTTTTTTAGTCCGTGATTTTAGTGGGATTTCTTCAAGTTTCTTTCCATTTTGTTTGATGTTGGCTACTGGTTTGCTGTTTTTTTTTTTTTTTTT
>NW_022196903.1:16065261-16079039 GCF_008632895.1 Mastomys coucha
TTTACTATGTTAAGTATGGGCATTCAATTCCTGATCATTCCAAGACTTTTACCATGAAATGGTGTTGGATTTGTCAAATTCTCTTCAGTATCTAAAGAGATGATCATGTGCATTTTATTCATTGAATTTGTTTATATAGTGGATTACATTGATAGATTGGAAAGGAAGAAGTCAAAATATCACTATTTTCAGATTATATGACTGTATACTTAAGTAACACCAAAAATTCCACCAGAGAACTCCTAAACTTGATAAAAAAACTTCAGGAAAGTAGCTGGATATTAACTCAAACAAATCAGTAGCCTTCCTCTACTCAAAAGATAAACAGATTGAGAAAGAAATTAGGGAAATGACACCCTTCACAATAGTCACAAATAATATAACATACTTTGGTATGACTCTAACAAAGCAAATGAAAGACTTGTATGAGAACAATTTCAAGTCTCTGAAGAAAGAAATTGAAGATCTCAGAAGATGAAAATATCTTCAATGCTCATGGATTAGCAGGATTAATAAAGTAAAAATGCCCATCTTGCCAAAAGCAATCTACAGATTCAATGCAATCCCCATCAAAATTCCAACTCATTTCTTCACAGACTTAGAAAGAGAAATTTTCAAATTTATTTGGAATAACAACAAACTCAGGATAGTAAAAACTATTCTCAACAATGAAAGAATTTCTGAGAAAATCAACATCCCTGACCTCAAGCTATACTACAGATCAATAGTGATAAAAACTGCATGGTATTGGTATAGCGAGTGACAGGCAGGTAGATCAATGGAATACAATTGAAGACCCAGAAATTAACCCACACACCTATGGCCACTTGATTTTTGACAAAGGAGCTAAAATCATCCAGTGGAAAAAGGACAACATTTTCAACAAATGGTGTTGTTTCAACTGTTGGTCAGCATGTAGAAGAATGCAAATTGATCCATTCCTATCTCCCTGTACAAAGTTCAAGTCAAAGTGCATCAAAGACCTTCACATAAAACAAGATACACTGAAACTAATAGAGGAGAATGTGGGGAAGTTCATTGAACACATACACACAGGGGAAAAGTTCCTGAACAGAAAACCAATGGCTTATGCTCTAAGATCAAGAATTGGCAAATGGGACCTCATAAAACTGCAAAGTTTCTGTAAGGCAAAGGATACTGTCTGTAGGCCAAAAAGGCAACAAACAGATTGGGAAAAGATCTTTACCAATCCTACATCTGATAGAGCACTAATATCCAATATATACAAAGAATTCCAGAAATTAGACTTAGGACAATCAAATAACCTTATTTAAAATGAGGTACAGAGCTAAACAAAGAATTCTCACCTGACGAATACTGAATGGCTGAGAATCACCTAAAGAAATATTCAACAGCTTTAGTCATCAGTGAAATGCCAATCAATACAACTGTGAGATTCTACCTTACACAAGCCAAAATGACTAAGATCAAAAACTCAAGTGACAGGAGATGCTGGCGAGGATGTGGAGAAAGAGGAGCAATCCTCCACTGCTGGTGGGATTGTAAACTGGTACAATCACTCTAGAAATCAGTCGAGTTGTTCCTCAGAACCATACTATTACCCAAAAACCTAGTTATACCATTTCTAGGCATATATTCAAAAGATTCTCCAACATATAACAAAGACACATGTTCCACTATGTTCATAGCAGCCTTATTTATAATATCCAGAAGCTGGAAATAACCCAGATGTCCTTCAACAGAGGAATGGATACAGAAAATGTGGTACATTTACAAAATGGAGTACTACTCACCTATTGAAAACAATGAATTCATGAAATTCTTAAGCAAATGGATGCAACTAAAAAATACCATCATAAGTGAGGCAACCCAGTCACAAAAGAACACATGTGGTATGTACTCACTGATAAGTGGGTATTAGCCCAAAAGCTCAGAATATTCAAGATTTAATTAGAGACCACATGAATCTCAAGGAGAAGAAAGACCATAGTGTGAGTCCTTTGATCATTCTTAGAAGGGGAAACAAAATACTCATGGGAGCAAACACAGACACAAAGTGTAGAACAGTGACTGAAGGAAAGGCCATCTAGAGCCTACCCCTCCTGTGGATCCATCCCATATACAGTCACCAATGCAGACACTATTGTAGATGCCAAGAGGTGCATGATGACAAGAGCCTGATATAGTTGTCTGTTAAGAGGTTCTGCCAGATCCTGACATATAGAGAGGTGGATGCTGGCAGCCAACCATTGACTTGATCATGGGGGTCTCCAATGGAGGAGTTAGAGAAAAGACTGAAGGAGCTGAATGGGTTTGCAATCCCATAGGAAGAACAATCTACCAACCAGAGTTCCCAGGGTCTAAACCACCAACCAAGGTATATAAATGGAGGGACCCATGTCTCTAGCCACATATGTAATAGAGGATGGCCTTGTTGGGCATCAATGGCAAAAGAGATCCTTGGTCCTGTGAAGGATCAATGTCCCAGTGTAGGGAAATGTGAGGACAGGAAGATGGAAGAGGGTGGGTAGTTAGGGGAATACCATCATAGAAGCATGAGGAGGGGGGATAGGATAGGGCATTTCTGGAGGGGAATCAGGAAAGGTGATAAAAATGTAAATAAATAAAATATCCAAAAAATTTTTTCATTAAAAAAAAAACAAAAAAACAAAAAAACAAAAAAAAAGAAAATACATATAGATGAATAGGGTGCCTGGAAGGAAGGATCAAGTAAGAGAGAAGGAAGAAGGCAACTGCAATGATGGATGAAATACTGGAAGAGACAGATAAAAGTAATGAGCATTTGGAAATCAAATACAGTAGAAACTTCCTAAAATATATACATATATGAAGGTGACCTTAATGAAATCACCAAATAATGCAGAAACAGTCTCAAAGGCCATCTCTTCTCACAAAACAAAAATTTCAGTACTGGGATTAGGTTACATCTAACGGAGATTTTGCCTAAATGGGTCCCAGGGGAATCAGTTGCTCTCCAAATTCGAACAGCAAGGCCCCACTGATGAAGAGGTGAACTATACAACTCACTGAATATTTCCAATTCTAGCTGGTACCAGCATAGAGATTTCACATCTGATTCTAGCATTTTTAGTGAGGGAAGGTACACTGTAAGCTGCCAAAAGAGAAACATAAACACAAAGCTAGCTACAAATACTTTGAGAATAGTATACTGCCTTCAAGAATATATCCTAGGGCAAAAATTACTTTAATAATACTATTATAAGATCCTGAAAAGAATAAGCTTAACTATCTGTAAGTAATTTTATTATTTTAGAGGCAATTACAATTTTTAATTGGTATTTCAATTTTAGACTATTTAAAATTGCCTTTTGCATAATTATAGCATCATCTTTGTATTTTAATTATGCTATATTGGTTTTGCTTACTCACAAGTCATTCTTGATAGAACATCGTACAGCCCTGTTTTACCATTTTTCCTCACATCTTCACATAAAATATGTTCTTTTAAATTTTTTCCATATTTGCAATAAAACTGAAGTTATTGTTTTCCATTCCAAATAAATATTGCAAAGCAGGATCAGGATAGAGAAGTGACTTAAGAGAAAGGAAAGACATAAATATCTTTCAGAAAGTTTGTAAAACATAAAAGCAAATATAAACTCCTTTTAGTGATATGTTTGATTATACTCAACATATTGACTATAACATCAAAAGGTATCAACAAAGGTAACATCAACTTAATACAATGTTCTAACCCATAGCACACAAAGTAACTAAAAGAAGAAATATCCCCACATTCCCACGTCCACAGCAGGCATTTATCCTAGAGAATTCCAGCACTGCTCCCGATGATCTCCCAGTTTCTAGTAATCATCTGTAATCAGAGCATCTATCCTTGGCTATTGTGTGTTTTAGATTAGTAGGAAGGGAATGAAGTAAACTGTATGTACCATTCCCAATGGCATTATAAAATCAGTATTCATGTACTTGAGAGTAAATATCAACTATAGACAACTAGTCAAAATCTGTATGAGTATTAACCAACCTTAATTATTAGGCCTACCTATACATTTTGCCACCTTTCTTCTGTTTATATTATGATAATATAGTCATAATTCTGTTTTTATATAATATTCTTTATTATTCATTTTTAATTTTATTCCTGAATTAAAAGTATATGTACATCTTTTCCTTCCTTTTTGTCCCTCCAAACCCTCCATATACCTGTCTTTCCATCAAAGACATGGGCTCTTTTTTAATTCGTGATACTGAGACTTTTAATTACCATATGAAAACATTCTGAATGTTACATATGGAAAGAAAAATCAAACATTTATGTCAACTATTTGCTAATGGATTGTTCTTTCAATTTCCAATAAAGCTTTGTTCAATGGGTATGATGTAGAATCAGATAAAATTTCCACACAATCTATCCAATAGTGAGTCACCTGACAGAACAGTTTGTTTTGTCAACATTTATCCAATTTTATTTTCTGTCACAATGATGTATAAGTCTTTTTCCCCTCAGATTGCACTCTCAGTACTTTGGCAATTTATATTGTTGCTAAACATCATTTTATAAAACAAAATACTAAGAATTACTTGAACTATTCTATCCTTGCACATATAATAAAGTGAATTGCAACATTTATCTACATTATCATGAAACATAATGAATGTAGTACTTTAGATTAACATCACAATGTTATTGTAAAGACATTGTTAAATGTATCATTATAATTAAGGAATTGTCCCTAAGTAATAATATAAGTAAACTGAATTCAAATACTTTTAATTGTGATAATTTTGATGCATATTTTGAAATGTACAGTATTTCCCAAATTCAGGAGTTCGTTATGTATAAAGTCAAAGACTCTGATACCAAGGAAAAAGCAATTTGTTCCCTATGCTCTAGAGGAAAGTGATCCTGACTCAAGAAATGCTTACTTCTACCACTGCAGTGACATAACCACAACCATTTGGTCCTAGTTAGGTGACTGCCATGTGTCTCTTTCCTACTTTATATATTGAAGCCATATTGACAAGATTCAATGTGTTATTTCTAGCCAACCCAAATGCATATTCATTGCTGAATAAAGCTGTGGGTTTTTAAGAATTACACAGTAAAAGACATCAACAACAATGAAAATAATATATACTTAAATAGACTTAAATTCTGGAAAAGAAAAATATTTCCAAAGATCAGATACATAGTCCATAATCACTGTTAATTTCATTAGTAGATGAAATTTCTGGATTAAATTCAAAGTTTTGTTTTTGATGAAGTGAATTTTGAGCTGTAAAAAGAATGGAATAATCAGCTAAAATTACCAAGATATGAAAGAGCTGCAAGTACATGTTGAAGCTTGAGTTGATTCATTAGCTGTAACATAAAGATTTAAAGTCCAAGAGGCTCAAAGGTCTAATTAACAACCTCTAAAAAAAGAGTAGGGTAGTGTTCCTTCTGTTTCTATTTTGTGGAATATTTTGAAGAGTATTGGTATTAGGTCATATTTGAAGGTCTGAACTCTACACTAAAACTATCTGGTCCTGGGCTTTCTTTGGTTGGAATACTTTTAATGACTACTTCTATTTCTTTAGGGGTTATGGGGCTGTTTAGATCATTTATCTGATCCTGATTTAACCCTGGTACCTGGTATCTGACTAGAAAATTGATCATTCATTTCATCCAAATTTTCCAGTTTTGCTGAGTATAGGCTTTTGTAGTAGGATCTGATGATTTTTTGGATTTCCTGGTTTCTGTGTTATGTGTCTCTTTTCGTTTCTTATTTTGTTAATTTGGATACTGTCTCTGTGCATTCTGGTTAGTCTGGCTACGTGTTTATCTATCTTGTTCATTTTCTCAAAGAACCAGCAGAGTTTGATTATTTCCTGCAGTCTACTGCTCTTGGTTGTATTTGCCTCTTTTTGTTCTAAAGCTTTCAGATGTGCTGTCAAACTGCTAGTATATGCTCTCTCCAGTTTCTTTTTGGAGGCACTCAGGGATATGAGTTTTTCTCTTAGCACTGCTTTCATTGTGTGGCAAAAGCTTGGATATGTTGTTCTTTCATTTTTATTGAGTTCTAAAAAGTCTTTAATTTCTTTCTTTATTTCTTCATTGACCAAGTTATCATTGAGTAGAGCATTGTTCAGCTTCCATGTCTATGTGGGCTCTCTGTTGTTTTTGCTGTAATTGTTGTTATTGTTTGTCTGTGGTGATCTGATAGGATGCACAGGATTATTTCAGTCTTCTTGTATCTGTTGATGCCTGTTTTGTGACAGATTATATGGTCAGTTTTGGAGAAGGTACCATGAGGTGCTGAGAAAAAGGTATATTCTTTTATTTTCAGATGAAATGTTCTATAGATATCTGTCAAATTCATTTGTTTCATAACTTCTGTTAGTTTCACTGTGTCTCTGCTTAGTTTCTGTTTCCATGATCTGTCTGTTGTTGAGAATGGAGTGTTGAAGTCTCCCACTATTACTGTGTGAGGTCCAATTTGTGCTTTGAGGTTTAATAAAGTTTCTTTTATGAATGTGGGTGCCCTTGCATTTGGAGCATAGATGTTCAGAATTGAGAGTTCCTCTTAGTAGATTTTTCCTTTGGCAAGTATGAAGTGTCCGTCCTTATCATTTTTGATAACTCTTAGTTGAAAGTCGATTTTATTCAATATTGGAATGACTATGCCAGCTTGTTTCTTGGGACTATTTGCTTGGAAAATTGTTTTCCAGGCATCTACTCTGAGGTAGTATCTGTTTTTGTCACTGAGGCACATTTCCTGTATGCAGCAAAATGTTGGGTTCTGTTGACATATCCAATCTGTTAATCTATGTCTTTTTATTGGGGAATTGAGTCCATTTATATTAACAGATATTAAGGAAAAGTGATTGTTGCTTCCTGTTATTTTTGTTGTTAGAGGTAGAATTATGTTTATATTTCTATCTTCTTTTTGGTTTGTTAGAAGAAGATTCAAAGAAGATTATTTTATTGCTTTTTCTAGGATGTAGTTTCCCTCTTTGTGTTGGAATTTTCCCTTTATTATCCTTTGTAGGGCTGAATTTGTGGAAAGATATTTTGTAAATTTGTTTTTGTCATGGAATATCTTGGTTTCTCCAAAATACATAGGTAGGTGCTCACAGCCAACCATTGGACTGAGCACATAGTCTCCAGTGGAGAAGCTAGAGAAAACACCAAAGGAGCTGGAGTGGTTTGCAGATCCATAGAGGAACAACAATATGAACCAACCAGAACTCTCAGAGCTCCTAGGGACTAACCCACCAACAAAAGAGTACATATAGAGGGACCCATGGCTCAAATTGCATATGTAGCAGAGGAAGGCCTTGTTGGACATCAATGGGAGGAGAGGCCCTTGGACCTGTGAAGGCTCCATGCCCCAGTGTAGGGAAATGCCAAGACATGGAAGCAGGAATATGTGGATTGTTGAACAAGAGAAGGTGGGATGGTATAGAGGGGTTTCAGAGGGAAACAGGAAATGCAAATAAAGAAATTATCTAATAAAAAATAAAAAATAATCCAACCTATATAGAGCAAAACTTAATTCCACACACCACACGGCATTATAGAACCAAAGAGAAGATATGTCTTACATTTCATAGAATCAAAGAAAAAGAAATGGAAAAACAAAACAAACAAAACAAAAACAACAACAGCAACAACAATAAAAATAGAACACAACTAGTCAAACCTGCAGTTCTTGGTGTTCTAATTTTGCCCAAACCGTGGACTTGTTTGTCTGCTTGTTCATTTGTTTGTTTGTTTTCTGTGTTGACGAATTGGCTTATATCATTCTGTGCCCATAATAAAGAAGAGAGGGAATTATTTGCTGAATCAAGTTGTATTCTGTTCTGTACAATATGCCTAATGTATTTCAAAAGTATGCAGAGTCTTCAAGCCTCCACAAGGGATGCTAGAATGGTGAGGCGGGAAGGAGTAAGTGAGTGGGAGAAAGAGCACCCTCCTAGATCCAAAGGGGGAGGAAGATGGGATGGGGTTGTGGAGGGGAAACCAGGAAGAAGGATATCATTTGAAATGTAAACAAATAAAATTATTAATAATAATAAAAAACCATGCAGAAAATGATGTCTGAAGTCTTGATAATGGGAAAATTCAGAGATTGTTATTATGCTTCCCATAATCCAGGAAAAAGACTTGTGAAATAACTATGCAAAACTCACAAGTAGAATAATGATAAGTCCATCAAAGCTAAGCATAGTTCTTATTGATCAGAAAGATGAATCTAAAGAAATAACTACTAATGTTCTACAAAACAAACCCAAGAATTTAGAAAACATGACTGGAACATCCCTTCTAGAGTTGAAACAGCACATCTTTATCAGCTACTACAATAAAATATAAAATTTGTGTTCTTGGTATTATGATCAAGAATTTATTACCTGGTTAAGAATAATACATAAACTTGGAACACAATAAATTAATTCTCTTCTTTTTATTCTTATATTATTACAATTCAAGTATTTCATTTATTTCAAACTCTGTCACATATTGAAAATAATATAAACAATATTTAGTTTTACAAAGCTATGTACATAACAATCCTAGTTTTTCTAATTGTATTATTCAGTTTGAATGTTTTGTCCAGTCAAAATAAAACCTCTAACTGAAAATCAACCTTGGATGATTAAATCTTCTAGTTATTTAATTTCAGAAAATTCATTAACTTTAATTTTAAATATATTTTGATTATTGGTTGATAATATGCCTGTCTTTTCTTTTTTTTTTCTGTCTTTTTGTTGTTGTTTATTTTTAAAATTGTCATTTAATTATATTTCACATTTTCCTTGACTTTTCAAAGCTGTTATACTTTTGCTTCTGACCTTCCCCTGACTTGGGTGAGAAGCAAGAGCAAAGCTTTTCCATACACAAGCTACAGTTAAAATTTTCATTTTAAAGTTAGTTGCTATAAGTTTGTCTTTTCCTGAGCCTAAAGAGGTAGTTCAGCAGTTAGAAGCTCTAGCTGCCCTTCCATTGAATCCAGGTTAGGTTCATGAAACAAACAAGTAATTCAAACTGCATAGGCCTTAACGAACTATCACACATATAATTGTTCTAGCTTTGTATCTTAATTTTTTTACTTAAAATTTAAATGATGTGCACATCACCATTAGAATATTCATATGCTCAGATTTTAACAATATGTTTACCATTAGCAGAGTGTGTATTTCAGTAAGTTTTCCTGTTCCCAATTAACATCCTTTCATTTCACTTTAAAATAAAACTCATTATGAAGCTTTACAGCACTGAAGAGATCCCTTACATTTTGTTATACTAAGACTGTGCCATTTCCTTTCTATTTCTGAGGTATGATTGATGGCAGGGCACCTTTCACCTCCTTACTAGGCACTAGTAAGTCATTCCACTGTTCATTGTCACAAAGCACCCTAGATGCTTTGAGAACATTCTTCTATATGTAATAATGTCCTTTTATTTTTCTGCTTTCCACATTCTTCCTTTAAGTGTTATTAGTTTGATTAACGCATGCCTCAGAATAGATATTTAAAGGTTGAATAAAACCTGACATTTCTGAATTTGCTGTCTTGTTTGTTTGAGAATTATAAAAGTTTGTTTAATCATTATCATCATCATCACAACCATTAGTACCATCATCACGACCACCACCACCATCATCATGATCAACACCAACATGTGTTGTAAGCATGGCACAGTATGAATGTAGATGTAAGAGGAGAACTTCTATTTTCTCTGCTTCAACCTTGAATTCAAAGGTTCAGGCTTTGGGTAGCAAGTACTTTATCTGCTGAGCCATCTCATGTACCTGAATCCAGAAGTTACAATCCATGACATTTAAATAAGTTTTCTATTTTCCTTTTTTTCTTCTACTACCATATGCATAATATAAAGGTTAGCTCTCTGGATAGTGTCCCATGCATTCTTTAGTTTCCTTTTTCATATATTTTAATCTTTTTCTCCTTTTACTCCTTTTTCAATATTTGGACCTAGCCCTTTTCAAGCTCACAGGTTTTATCTCATGTCTGGACAATTTTCCTTGTCACTTTCTATTAAACTTTCCATTCTAGTCATTCTATTATTCAGTTCCACAAATTGTATTATGTTTTTTTCTGTTAAATCTCCCTTTTGAACTTCCCATAAAACATGTATTATTTTCATAATTTTACTTTATTTTTCCTATGTGTTCATCAAAAATTAATGAATGTATCTATTTACTCATTGTTATTAATGCATATGTGCTTGCATGTGTGCCTACTTATTTGTAAGTGTACCAGTGATGGAATTGGTGTCTCAAATGAAATGTGGAAGATGATGCCACTAATCCATGGTCCAGAATCCAGCTAAGAAAGAAGCTACTTCAATTCAAGACAAGTTGACTAGGTCACTTGGTAGAGACCTGGGTGTCAGAGTATGAATGGTACAAGGAGGGAGGTTGTAGAACAGGGGTTTGAAGTGAAGGTACACAATTGTGAAATTCCATTGATGCAGAAAATTGAAAAGGCAATGCTGTTCTAGGGTTCAAAGCCACATAATTACAACCTGGAATAGGGACATGGTAGAGACCCTGCAGAAGTCATCCTGGAACATAAGCACACCTAGCAACAACAAGACTGTGTTCTTGGCAGGGACAGAAATGTGGCTGCTTTGGTCTCATCCTGACACAATGGTATACATGCATATATATGGTCAACATAAACTTCATGAGAGAAGTGATCAAGAATAAATGCCATCTGAAAAGAAAATGCAATATGCTGAAAATTACCAATGTCCACTATAGAATGGAGCACTGGGAATCACAGTGACTCTTCCGTTGACAACAACTGTTGCCCTGCTTTTTGTTCCTAGCCATTATCAGTCAAACTAAGTATGTTCATATCTAAATTGATTCTTTCCTTTTAGTTCATTGTTGTTATTCCACTTTGGTAGCACAAATCTTTAAATGGAGACTAAAAGCATTCTGAGTTTACTTTTTTTTTTTTTTGAAGATAGATATGAACTGCTTGTTTGTATGGGAGACACATATACTGGTTTCTTCTACTCCATCATGTTGCTAATATCACAGCTCATGGAACCATGCTGAAAGTTTATATTGACCATATATATGTATGTGTGTGTGTGTATGTGTGTGTATATATATATGTGTGTGTGTGTGTTTGTGTATGTGTATATGTGTGTAGATACACACACACTCTAGACATACAGCTCTTTATTTCTCTGTGAATTTCATTGATTCTCCCTGAGATCATCCTTTTGTGTTTATGAACCATTATGATATCTTGAAAAGCAGCAAATAAGTTACTGCTACTATTTTTGCCACAGAAATATTTACATTTTTAGAGTTGGAGTCATGACACAGTGGTTAACAGAACTTTGTGTTCTTCCAGAGTATCCAAATATCTTGCCCAACCCCAAATATTGAGTGACTCACAAGCAATGGTAACATAATTTTCTGAATTCTGTGGCACCCAGATGATATAGTCACATAGATATCACACATATATGTATATTAAATAAATAAATATTTAAAGAATTATGTGAATTGTTGGCCTTTGTGGTTTTAGAGCTTTACTGTAATTTGAAAGTATAACTAATAAAAATTGATTTACATATATAAATTTCTACAGTTCTACAAACTTAATTTTTGAAATTATAACTTCAAAAGATTTTAAAAGAAAGTGGAATATGATGTTGGATTTTGGATTTTTTATGTAAACTCACATTGAAGTGGTTATCATAGACAAAATATAACAAATATACCCATAAGCATAAAATCATCACTTGTTTCTTCTACCACAGGTTCATCAGAGAACCACTTATTTCCCTCTGTCATTGTGGTCCTGAACTTTATATAAATCTATTGATTTTGTATATACTCATATGGTGTATTTTCTCCATTCAATCATTTGCACCAAAATCTATATTCAAGAGAAAGGCTCTTCATCTTCCCTTCTCTCCATTATTCTGAACAGCTGCATGAACATCTGGCACAAAAAACTAAAGTGTCCATTAATACCATGGAGTAAAGATTGTATGGGATGTTGAACTTCACAAAGAGCTCTCCAGGAAGCCATAGTCACCCAAATATTGACATCAAATTAAATGCAACCTTCTTTGAAGTTAATATACATTATTTTAAAAGTATTAACTATATATAGTAAAAGTATAATGCCTCTAGAGCAATAGAGTATATATAAATTTCTACAAAATGAAAATTACTACTTGTCATAAATATAGATGAACTAAAACTGAAGTGAAGATAGGATTTGATTTTGCATATTATACTGGCTGGTTTTGTGTCACCTTGAAACAAGCTGGGGTTATCACAGAGAAAGGAGCTTCTGTTGAGGAAATGCCTCAATGAGATCCAACTGTAAGGCATTTTCTCAGTTAGTAATCAAGGGTGGGAGGGCACCTTGTGGGTGGTGTCATCCCTGGGCTGGGAGTCTTGGGTTCTATAAGAAAGCAAGCTGAGCAAGCCAGGGGAAGCAAGCCAGTAAGGAACATCCCTCCATTGCCTCTACATCAGCTCCTGCTTCCTGACCTGCTTGAGTTCCTGTCCTGACTTCCTCTGGTGATGAACAGCAATGTGGAAGTAAGCTGAATAAACCCTTTCCTCCCCAACTTGCTTCTTGGTCATGATGTTTGTGCAGGAATAGAAACCCTGACTAAGACATACATGAACAATTACAGAGCAAAAAGTCTTAGGTTGCTGTTGTTGTCACTGCTGTTGTTGTTCTTTTGAAAGTCAAGAGAATGAGCAGAAGTACTTAATTATCATTTGCCAACAGCATGCTAGATTAAAACTCTATTTACATGTGTCTTGGATCATTGTCTCCTCACATCTGTAATTCAGTGTAATTATACTCTCATCAGATATTATATCATTTTTGAATAATAGTTTGGTTATTAAATGTTTGATTTCTTGTTACATTGTTCACTTTATAGTGATGTGTAAATTATTATTGTCGTGAATGTTTACTTCTTATATTTTGTATTTCCTTATAGAAAAATTATCCAATCTTACCAATCTAGAGGATTTTAATATCTAGCATTTCCTGAAATATATTGAGTTTTAAGAATTATTTCATATTGATGATATGCCCATTGTTTAATTATACATTTTAAAATTACTCTTAGCTTTGAAAACCATTGCACAGTTTGATGTGTGTTTCCATTATGAATTACCACTTCAACTGATAATTCAAGTATGGTCACTCAAGGACAAACTCAATTACATAATGGGCAAGATATGAGTTCATTTATCTTGCTGGTTACCACAACAACTTTTAATTTGAGGCCAGGTGGTTCTTTTGGACTTGGAAGATATATCTCACTTTTACAAGAGATTAGTACATGGCATTTCTTAGGAAATCTAGGGAATGTGCAGTTATTGCCCTTGATTGCCCAACAGAAATTTATGGCAAGACCCTTAGACTAAATAGAAGACATATTTTGGAAAGAAGGCATGGAGACATAAGGTAGGTAGCAAATCAGAAGCTTCCTTGCTGTTGCTACATGTTACATTCCCAGAAGATGCAAGGTATAAGGGAAACAATGTAATCATCAAATGTTACCCAGTTATCTCACCTTTGAGCTATAATAATGACCAGTATGGTAAGATATGCCATCATTGCAAAGGTTGCACAAAGGTTATGAGAGTAGCCAATCACTTATTAAACATTAGATTTAAAGACCTCCCCAGTGGATGAACCTTATACTCTAAAGCCAAGAATCTGTATAAGGACAGAACTTACTAATATGAATATAATTTGAATTGGCTATGTATATATATATACATATATAT
>NW_022196903.1:16079049-16080424 GCF_008632895.1 Mastomys coucha
TATATATATATATATGTATATGTATATGTATATATATATACACAAATATGTATATTTGTATGTATGTTCAATCAAATATGATCATATATATATACAAGATGTATGATTCAACAAAATACAACCATAGAATACAGTAGTTGTTCAGTACACAAGGCTAGATATCTCAGCTCACTTTCATTGTTTGCCAGAATCCTAAAGAAGTCAGCTCCAATGTCAAGGATGGACTTGCAAGTTATGGCAAAAAAATAAAAATAAAAATAAATAAATAAATAAATAAATAAGTAAATAAAAAGGTTCTTCCCATCTCAAGCTTCCAGATTAGAACTGGGTAATATTCCTACATCAAGCAATTCAATTGAGGCAAAAATCCTTTAGGGGTATACACAGATGCTTTGGTATTAGTTTATTCAAGATGCAGTCAAGTTGACAACCAAGAATAGTCATCACAGAACCCATACTTGCACACCTCATAGGTCCAAATGGTACTGAATAAACATGCTTCTAAGTTCCCAGCTCTAAAGCACAAGATTACTTGTGCTCTCAGAACTCTTCAGAAAATCTTATTTGTACAATTGATAGCAGTTACCACAGACATTCACAGCTGGTCAAGTGCTGGGAAGGTGTCTTATGGGGTGGTAAGCTGTGTAAGCAACCTGGTCCTGGTGGAGCAAGAGGTCTGGTGAAAGGCTGGAGAATCTTAGAATTTAAAATGAGGGCATTTAATAGAAATGTATGTATAATGTGTAACCTTTACTTAAGGCATAGGAAGTCTGTGAGCCAAGAATGTGTACTGGTCAGTTCCAGGAACAGGATAGCAGTCAGCTATTAAGAAGAAAACATTGCCCAGAATAAGGAACAGGACAGCGGTCAGCCATTGAGAAGATAGCATTGACCAAACCACAGGATATTGGTCATCTAATTAGTCCTAGGAGCAGTCAGCCATTAAGAAGATAGCCTTGTTTTGATTTGCATTTCCCTGATGACTAAAGATGTTGAACATTTCTTTAGGTGCTTCTCAGCCATTAGGAGTTCCTCAATTGAGAATTCTTTGTTTAGCTCTGTACCCCATTTTTAATATGGTTATTTGGTTCTCTGTAGTCTAACTTCTAGAGTTCTTTGTATACCTTGGATATTAGCCCTCTATCAGATATGGGGTTGGTAAAGATCTTTTCCCAATTTGTTGGTTGCCGTTTTGTCCTATTGACAGTGTCTTTTGCCTTACAGAAGCTTTGCAACTTTATGAGGTCCCATTTGTCAATTCTTGATCTTAGAGCAGAAGCTATTCACGTTCTCTTCAGAATGGCTATGATAAAAAACTCAGGTGACAGCAGATGCTGGAGAGGTTGTAGAGAAAGAGGAACATTACTTCATTGCT
>NW_022196903.1:16081568-16087150 GCF_008632895.1 Mastomys coucha
AATTTTCCATTGTTCTCTTGTTATGTTTCCCTGGTAACCCTTTCACCCCCCCTAGTTTGTGGTTTTTTTCCTTTAAATCTACTTAGTCCTCATGCTTGTGGTCGAACCCCTCTGGCCTGCCAGGCTATGAGTTCAACCCCAGATCTGGAATAAACCTCATGTGATTATAGCAAGTTCGGTCTCTCATGAGTCATTGGGTGGTCGTGTCATCCCGAGACTTGAGTAAGGATCTCCTCAGTTCTGGGGGTCTTTCACTGGCACCCCGGAGACCCGGAGGGTGGTAATTTTCATGTGCATGGAACAGAAAATGTTCTACCATGCCTCCTGTGCCCCTGTCTTCTGTTGCAATCACAGCCCCCCACAGCAGCCACAGGAAAGGTGTAGGAAGGCAGCATCAAGCCTTCCTACATGCAAATAAGGTTTCCTGAAGCTCTCAGTCCAAACCAATGAGAAGTACCTGCTGTTGAACCCTGAATCTCCCCCAAACTGTATATAAATCCTATCCAAGGAATTAGAGGGGTGTGAAAGATCTACTCTGTTGTCTGGGCCTTTTGTTCTAAGAACTGTAACACTCTACTCTCCATAAATGCAACCTGAAGCTGTGCTGCACGCCTCGCTGGCTAGTCGGCCTCTCATTGGCCCAACCCGACCTGCAGGGCAGGGCAGCACAGAGGAACTGGAAGGCAAGGCAGAGAGGGAGGTGAAGCTAACTGCAGCAACCAAAGTGGTAGAAGCTACTTCTCCTCCCTGCCCCTGCTCATCTCACTTCGCTGGAACTCCTGCACCAGGCCAGGCCAGAGATCTCTGTGGAAAGCCTCTAGTACACAGGCCCACAGTATCTGTGGGGTTCTCACCCACAAATGTGGTGTATAGACCACACCTTTGCACCCCTGAAATAAAATATCCTGTGACAGCAGAAACATTCTAAGAGCCAGAGATTGGTGAAAATTGAGTCTTTTAAGAATCACAGGATGACTGAATTAAAAAACTCACAATCTCTGCTTACCAGTACAAGATTAGCACAAAAATCAAGCTGTAAACATCCAGATTTGAGGCGAAAAGGCTCAAAGCTTCCAACTTCAGCTGAGTATATATTGATATTCTATGGGTTCTCGACAAAGGAGAGTCAGTTGTATTTAAAACCCACACCCATGAGTATATGGCAACACAAATTGGACTAAAAAATGTATGAAAACAACAACAACAACAAAAGTCAGGACATCTAAAGAATTAACAAAAATATTATGTAAAAATTTTAAAAAGAATATTCACTTCCCTCTACATCTCAAACACCATAAAGAAATTCTTAATCCTTTCTGAATCATAATATCCAAATTAAAGGACATAAAAAGGAAAGTATGACTATTTTGCTAATGGTATATAATAAAGTATTCATGACATTCCTCCTGGATTATGACACTTTATGGAAAATAAACATTGATTCATTTAAATTATGTATAATAGTAAAAAAGATTAGTTCTTTGTGAAGTGACAGCTAATGCAATTGTAGAAGGAAGATAAAGACTACATAACTATGCCCTTGATCAGGGATGAGAAAGAGTTTTAAATGGAGATAGGGCATATGGAAGAATTCATTAAGCCTTTGGGAAATGGCAATGAATAATTTGAGATCCAAAGCCTACATAGAAAGTGGGAACATGTTGGTTCTAATGTCACACAAGCTTCAAAACAGAATTAAGGATTAAAGATCAGAAACATGCTTCTAAGATTCTAGCTCTAAAACAAAAGATTATTTTTAACAGAGAAAATTATTTTTTAAAAAAGGTTGAAAGTGGACTTTAAAGAGTTAAAAAGAGGACAGACATTCATTTTGAAACAACGCAGAAGCAACAGAATGGCAACACAGAGTTGTTTTGTTTTGTTTTTCTATTTCTTTTTTACTGGGTATTTTATTTATTTACATTTCAAATGTTGTATTCTTTCCCAGTTTCCACTCTTGAGACCCCCTTTCACAGAGTTTTAAATGAAGTAATTGTGTAACTGGCTTACATCCTTTAGAGATCCTACTATATAGAGGGAAAATTTGGGGACTCTTAGGTATGTAGTAAATAGTGGTGGGACTATAAAACGAAAAAAGGTTAGAGGAAAAAAAGAATATATATCCATTAATAACTTTTTATTGGTTATGAGGAAGAGGGAGAAAATATGGTAGTGGTTAAGACAGTCGGATATATATTTAGAATTTTCTTAAAGAGATATGATACAATTACATTAAGAGAATTATCTACTACCAGTTAGACTTATGAGAATCATGTGTACTCAGGCGAAATAAATTTGGAAGTCATCAAAGATAATAAGTAAATTCAAGGAGCACAGTGGTTCAGATCTCTAGAGACCATGGTGAGAATATACAAACAGAGAGTAGTAACACCTAAAGAGAACAAGCCAGAATGATCATAAGAAAATAACATAGGTCTTATAATTGCATAGCAACAGCATATCCTTTCCTATATTTCAAGAAAATAAAGCAGCGTTTCAATACTGACTCATGATACTTTTATTTTTTCAGTATTTGCAAGTGTGAGAAATAAACCAAATTTAATTTCTTCATATTCCCAATACCTTCCTGAGAGGGGAAAACTAAATCTTTCATACATATATTTTTTAAGCCAGATGTCAGACTGGATTTCAAACAAACATACAAATTGATTTTTGAGCTACATCACAAGTGCTTAACTGAAAACAAATATAAAATTAAGCCGATTTTTTTATATTTTGTAGCAGAATATAAGAAGATAGATTTGAATGTACATTCTCTACACTTTTATTGCTTTTGCTGATTTCCTTTTTTTTTCTTTTCCCATTTTTCCTGTCTCTGAGTTGAAATTCAATTTAAAGGAAAGTTAGGATGAATGAAGCATTGGTTCTAGGCAGTACCTCACCAACATACTCAGTGTTTTCAATGACCAATTTTTCACCATGTTTGAAGGGAATGAAATATTAGTATTCACCTCACATTGGAAGCAAGCTGAAAAAGCACAGTTACACTTCTCCGTTGGCTTGTTTCTTTATTTGAAGTGTAAACTCACAAACTGTAACTGTTGAGGAGAATACAAAATGCACAGGATGAAACTTAACTTTTCCTCCCTCTATTAAACTCAAGCTGCAGGTATAGAAATTTATATAAAAAGTTTTACTTAGCCTTCAGAATGCCCCTTTTTAATTGGTTGAGTATTAATTCACAAAGCATTGGTATTATAAACTTATACTATAGAAGGAGACACAACGCAATGGGGAGAGTTCCTGCCTTTTTATCCATACATTAATCTTGTTTAGGTACAATTTGTGCTAAATATCATCTTTGGCAATTTCCAAGATATGTATTATATATCCCCAATACTTTCACTGGCATCTTTTCTTATCTTCCTCCCATTTCTGTTAACCTGCCCTTTTCTTTTCCTTTAAGTCCCTCTCCCATGTTCATGTCCTTTTGTTTTCTCTCCTGCCCCACTGAATATAACCAGAACCCTCTGTGTGACCATTGTTTAGAACTAACCATTGCAGCTGTGATTTGCTCATGTGAATAAAACCAAATTCAAGACGGTCTTCTCCACATAATCTATCACTAGCCAGCATTTTAGTAAAGAACTAGAGTCTCATGAGGCCCCGCCTAAATCATGTTTGAATGACAGCAGGCCCTGTTATGTACAGGTTAAGTGTAGACAACTACAGACTCTGTAAGATCAGGATAGCAGTATAGACATGTCACAGCTCACTCCTTCACCTTTTAATTCTTAAAAGTTTTTTAGTATTCCTGAGACCTCGTATGCATGACAATAAAGGAACTTGAAGAGGCTATGATCTCCTACGACTAACCAGGAACCCCCATGGAATGATAGGGACACCACCTTACCCACAAAGCTTTTGACTCAAAAATTTTCCTGTCTACAAGAAATGAATCAGCAATGGATGGATCTGAGACTGGAGAAATAGCCAACCAATAACTGGCCCAACTTGGTATCCTCCCATGACATGTCCATAAATGAATGGGTGATCTGTCCCATTCCTAAATCCATCTTTCATTGGGTAGTCCATTAATATTGGTTAACTCTAGTGGGTGCTTGCATCCAGGTTCTCTTGGACAGGGGTCTCATAGGATATTTCAAGATTGAATGTTGCACTCATGTGTCTATAAGGAAGATTATTAGCTTCCCCTTCTTCACCTTTTGGGTTAACCAGGATTCCTGGAGGGGGCAGGAATACTGATACACACAAGCACTTAGTTATTTGTTTTTAGAATATTAGGCTTTTTTTTCTTTTGGTCTTTAGGACATTTGTTTTTCCAATGACTTATTGGTTGGCCTTGGCTGAGATCCCATGACTAAGATGGAAGCACAAATTCACTTAGGCCCAGAGGGAGTGCAAGTCCTAATAATCCCATCCTTATCTTGACTGTGGCATTAGAGGAAGAATATAGGCTCTATGCCACATCCTCTCTGAACATTGACAAAGACCCCCTACCTGGTGATGTTCTAGGAAAAGATTCCATGGGTATGAGTGGACAAAAATCCCATTGGACTAGCCAAACGTTGAGCCACAGTCCTTGTAAAACTAAAGTCAGAGCCACTTCAGCCAGAGTCTGCCAATACCCCATTCCTCTGGAGGCAAAATTAGGAATAATGTCATACATAAATCAACTCTGGAATTAAGCAATACTAGTTCCTTGTCAGTTGGCCTGGAAAACCCCACTCTTGCCAATAAGAAAACTACATTCCAATGACTATCAACCAGTGCAGGACTTAAGAGAAGTTGAAAAAAAAATGGGTAGAAGATATCCACCCTACAATGTCCACCCATATACCTTGCCAAGCAGTCTGTTACCTAACTGAATGTTTACACCATTCTGGACCTCAAGGATACTTTCTTCATCTTGCAACTAGCTCAGTAAGTCAGCCCAAATTCGCCTTCTAATGGAGCAACCCAGAACATGGTTTTAATGGACTATAAACATGGACTACCTTTGACCAGGAAGTCCATGAAGATCTAGGTGAATATTGACAGGCCCACCCCTAAATAGCTCTCTGGTAGTTTGTTGATGACCTCCTTATAGCTGCCCCAGATAAAGACACTTGAAATTTGGGTACTGCCATATTGTTCAGAAAACTGGACTGAATTAGGTATCAAATGTTTTTTAATAAGGTAGATCTGTACTGAAAGGAGGTATCTTACCTTGGGTATATACTCAAGGGTGACAACATCTGGTGTCTTAGGCTTGAAAAGAGAAGAACTTCAACATTTCCGTTCCTGAGTCTCAGCATCAAATTTGTGATTTCTGGGGCTCAGCAGAGTTCTGCAGACTCTGGCTGCCAGGATTTATGGAGATTGCTAGGCACATCTATGAGGCCACTTGGAGGCAGGAAAATACCTTAAATTAAACAAAGCTTTCCACAGGCTCAAGGAAACTGCCACTATTGTAACCAAGAAGCCACTGGAATATATCATCCCCAGGTATGGATCACTTTCATTGATGGTGTACTGGCTGGTTTTGTGTGGCAACTTGACCCAGGCTGGAGTTATCACAGAGAAGGGAGTTTCAGTTGGGGAAGTGCCTCCATGAGATC
>NW_022196903.1:16087247-16109916 GCF_008632895.1 Mastomys coucha
TGATCAAGGGGGGAGGGACCCTTGTGGGTGGTGCCATCCCTGGGCTGGAAGTCTTGGGTTCTATAAGACTGGTTGCTGAGAAAGCCATGGAAGCAAGCCAGTAAGGAACATCCCTCTATGGCCTCTGCATCAGCTCCTGCTTCCTGACCTGCATGAGTTTCAGTCCTGACTTCCTTTGGTGATAAACTGCAATGTGGACGTAAGCTGAATAAACCCTTTCCTCCCCAGCTTGCTTCTTGGTCATGATGTTTGTGCAGGAATAGAAACCTTGACTAAGACAAATTGGTACCAGCATAGTGGGGTATTCCTGTGACAACCTGACAATGTTTTGGGGAAGACTGTGAAAGGACTTTGGAATTTGAGCTAGGAGAGCCACTGGTTGTTAAGAGCCACTGGTTGTTAAGGGATGTTCTGTAGGAGCTTGGAAGATGATGTTGAGAACAGTGCAGAGATGGAGGCCTGGCTTGTGAAATTTCAGAGGGAAGATTGAAGACTCTTATCAGGGCCATGTTGTTCTGATTGTGAAGATTCTGTGGTTTTGGTTAGCTGGGGCTGATGTATCAGCTATGATTGACAAGATACCAGAACTACTAAAGCAAAAACTTTGCATTACTGGGACTATTGATGCTGATTAGCTGGAGCTAAGAAATTAGCAGTGAGTAAGAAGAGACCAGCATCATTGTGGTGACATCTTCTAGGAAGTGTTTTCTGAGAGCACAAGAGGCTATGTTCCAGAGATAGCCAAGGTGGTATCTTGTGCTGCAGCAGGTCTTGGTAATGTGTAAGAGTCACCCAGGTGGTACTGATTTTGAAGGCATGAAGGGGTCATGAAGAACAGCTGAGGCTCGGCACAGTGAGAGGTCATGGAAGGCCATTGGTAAAGGGGCAGCATCTGTTTGCAATTAACGACCCAGGACTGAAGGGGTCATGCAAAGGAGTTGAGGCTTGGCACCATGAAGACAGTCTATGAGAGGCTATTGGTGAAGCCTAGTTACAGCAGAAGACAGTGTTTTAGAGATGCCAGTCAGTACCATGCAATGACCACCAAGAATAGCAGTAGCAGTGGAGTACAGACATCTGAAGCCTAGAAGACAAGATGTATGTTACAAAGCGCAGAGCTGGAGAAGTGACCAAAGCCCTTAAAGGAGTCCAGAAGATCATGAGTTGGATCCCAGACATTGGTTTTGCTTTTGATTCTTGAAGAAGAATGTATTTTAGTGGAGCCCACAGTTAAGAGACTTTGAATTTTAAAAGATATTGGACATTTTAAATGATTGAAGTTTTAATATGTAAAGACTGTGGGACTTTAGATCTTGGGGATGAATAAGAAAGTAAGGGTTGAGGCTTAATAGTGATGTGTTGGTGTGTCAAGTTGGCAAGGGGTCAATTGTACTGGCTGCTTTTGTGTGGCAACTTGACCCAGGCTGGAGTTATCACAGAGAAGGGAGCTTCAGTTGGGAAAGTGCCTCCATGAGATCCAGCTATGAAGCATTTTCTCAATTAGTGATCAAGGGGGGAGGGACCCTTGTGAGTGGTGCCATTCTTGGGCTGGAAGTCTTGGGTCCTATAAGAGAGCAGGCTGAGCAAGCCAGAGAAGAAAGCCAGTAAGGAACATCCCTCCATGGCCTCTGTATCAGCTCCTGTTTCCTGACCTGCTTGAGTTCCAGTTCTGACTTCCTTTGGTGATAAACAGTAATGTGGAAGTAAGCTGAATAAATCCTTTCCTCCCCAGCTTGCTTCTTGGTCATGATGTTTGTGCAGAAATAGAAAGCCTGACTAAGACAGATGGTATCTGGCAATGGGCAGACCTTCATCCTTTAGGCAACACAAGTCTCTTATTAAAATTATCCTGACAGATTCATTGTGCCTACCATTCTCAGAGTTAAAGACAAGTAGAAATAATGAATTGGATTTAAAGAGACACTAACAAAATAAACTCTAGAAACTGGTGGTGAATAGGTGGCCCTCTTTCCCTATACCTAATACAAGGCTAGACATACCCCTACATTCTAGGTCTAACTCCCTTTGATTTACTACATGGGAGAATGGGACACCCCTTACCACCACCACCAATACCTAACTTTCAACCTGAAATTCTTATAGAATTCTTATAGAATTCTTATAGAATATGATCATCAAAACTTTTTGGAATCTATGCAGGATCTCCATAGGGTACCAACACAAATATGGTCAAGCATCCTTCAAATCTATGAGTCCCTCCTAATCCCCATTGTTTTAGGCCAGGTGACAAGGTTGGATTAAGTGATGCAATCACAGAAACTTTGAACCATGCTAGATGAGTCTGCACACAGGGATCCTGATGACAACCACAACTATAAAGTTCCATGGAATAAAAATATAGATTCATCACTTTCATATCAAACCTCAGGACCAGAGAAGACCCATCAACTGCATCCTCAATGAAAAAAGACTGCCACACCAAGCTGGGGCATCAGGATGGAAACTCCTGTGACACTCAGGATCTTCTAAAGCTAAGACTTTATAAATCCTGATGTTTACTGTGATAGTTCTGGCTTAAGCTGATGATATCTACCATGAGCCCTTAATATCAGCTGGATGATTACTAGCATAACTACAGACACTAAAGTCTACTTCACCCCTGACTCTTATAAGGTTTATCAAAGAACAGGTGTCTGCAGTCCAATTCATGATATTAAAATATCAGTATCAACCCCTAAACCCCAATCAAGGATTTCAGGAGCCCAACTCAAGGGGAAAATGAGAGGTCTAAAATGTTAGAATTAGAAAAGTTTCAGTTTCCCAGAGAAGCAGGCAAGGTTTCTCAGGAAAACTTCAAACAAGGGTCATTAATCTATGACAGCAATGACCCTAGCATCCAGCTGGGATAGATAACAAGACCAAGGGCTAAGTTAGTTCCTGAAAATTGTCTAAGACCTGTCCAATATAGCAACTAATTAAAAATGTACTAATATGACTGTTGCCTACCTAATCAATTATATTAGAAGTTATCTACCTGTCCCTGGACATCACCTAACTATGCTTAAAAGGAGCCTGAGAGCTCATCTCAGGTTCTTCATTTTATGTGAATGAATGCTCCCACCCACCACAAATGTATGTTGCTTGTTTCTGAAGAATAAACACTCTTTACTTTTGCATACTATCTGAGTCTGGGGCCATCCTTCAGTGACTCTCAGATCCTAACAGTATGTATAAACATAGTCATGCATGCATAAAATAGCAATGAGTGTAAAAAGAAAACCTCACATTAGAGGGAGAGTTGGGAGGAGTTGAAAGAGAATCATGAGAGTTGAAAGGGTTTGAACAAAGGAGAAGGACAGAAGAAATGTTGTAATTAAATTATAATCACAAAAATTAAAAACATTTAAAGTTTTATTTAAAACCATCTATTCTCCATTAGAAATCAACAAATCACAGGTGGTCAGTTTTCTTGATATATGAATTTTTCATTGAGTGTTACATCTTTTCTTTCAACAGAGACCAATTATTTAGAAATAAATTAAAATACTATTACCTTTCAAAAGTTTTTTTCTAACAACATAAACTTCAAAATTTAACATAAGCTCTATAATTAATTTCTTTATTACAAAGTTCATGTACCAAAGAAACTGAAATATAGTTTCCAAAGCTAAAAAAGAAACACTTTATGAGTTACCATATAAATTAATTCTCTCCAAAATTATCCCATAATAGATGAAAATTTTATTATAATATGAGCTTATTTCACAGAGCTCGTGTACAAAAGTGTAAATCCATCTTCTAATTAACTTTCTAAATGTAGAAGGCACCAAAAGCAATTGCCTTTTTTATTTTTTATTTTTTGTATCTTATTTATTTATTTATTTATTTATTTATTTATTTATTTATTTATACATTCTAGGTTTTATTCTTCCCCCTTCCCTCAGTCCATCCTCCAAATGCTCCATATCCCATAACTCCTCCGCACCCCTGAGTGCACAAGGCTATCCCTACCACACACCAGCCATCCAACCAGACCTGTAAACTCCCTGGCGCCTCCAGTATCTTGAGGTTTAGTTGCATCTTCTCTGACTAAACCCAGATTAGGCAGTCCTCTGCTGTATGTGTGTTGGGGGCCTCATATCAGCTGGTGTATGCTGCCTGGTTGGTGGCCCAGTGTCTGAGAGATCTCTATGTTAATTGAGACAGCTGGTCCTCCTACAGTGTCCCCCTCCTCTTCAGCTTCTTCCAGCTTTCCCCTAATTCAACCACAGGGGTCAGCAGCTTTTGTCCATTGGTTGGGTACAAATATCTGTGTCAGTCAGACTCTTTCAGCTGCTTGTTGGGTCTTCCAGAGTATGGTCATAATATGTCCCCTTTATGAGTGCTCCATAGTCTCTGTAATAATGTCAGGCCTTGGAACACCCCACACTCCCTGCCTTGAGCTAGATCCCACTTTGAGTCTGTCACTGGACCTTTTTTCCCTCAGGCTCCTCTCCATTTCCATCCCTGCAGCTCTGTCAGACAGGAACAAATATGGGTCAGAGTTTTGACTGTGGGATGTCAACCACTTACCTAACTTACCTTACCTTAGTCTTACTGCTGGAGGTGAGCTCTAAAAGTTCCCACTCCCTACTGTCAGGCATTTCTTCTAAGGTCCCTCCCTTTGAGTCCTGAGCATCTCTCACCTCCCAGGTCTCTACTGCATTCTGAAGGGTCCCCACAATCTCCTACTTTCAGAAGCTGCCTGTTTCCAGTCCTTCTGCTGGCCCTCAGGGCTTCAGTCTTTTCCCCTCACTGAATACCATACCTGATTCCCCTCTTCTACACCCCTTTTCTGTCCCAGCTCTCTTTCTTCTTACCCCCTTGTGATTGCTTTCTACTCCCTCCAAAAAATTGAATTAGGAGTCCTCACTTGAGCCCTTCAACTGGTTGAATATTTTGAGTTCTGTGGATTATATCTTGAGTATTCTGTACTTTTCTTTCTCTTCTTTTCTTTTTCTTTCTTTTTTTTTTCTTTTTTTTTTTTTTTTTTTTTTTTTTTTTTTTTTGCTAATATCTACTTATTAGTGAGCATGTTCTTTTAGGTCTGAGTTATGTCATTCAAGATGATATTTTCTAGTTCCATCAATTTGCTTGCAAATCTCAGGGTGTCCTCGTTCTTAATAGCTGAGTAGTATTCCATTTTGTAAATGAACCATGTTTTTTGTATCCATTCTTCTGTCATGGGACATTTCGGTTGTTTCCAGCTTTTGGCTATCACAAGTAAGGCCACTATAAACATAGTAGAACATGTGCCCCTGTGTCATGGTAAGACATCTTTTGGGTATATTCCTGAGAATGGTGTAACTGGACTTCAGGTAGATCCCCCAGCAATGGAGGAGTGTTTCCCTACCTCCATATCCTTCCCAACATATGTTGCCACCTGAGGTTTTGTTCTTAGTCATTCTGATTGGTGTAAGGTGGACTCTCAGGGTCATTTTGATTTGCATTTCTCTGATAACTAGGGACTTTAAACGTCTCTTTATGTGCTTCTCAGCCATTCAAGATTCCTCTTTTGTGAATTCTTGGTTAAGTTCTATACTTATACAAGTAAGATTGTTTGGACTTTTGGTGGTTAGCTTCTTGAGTTCTTTATATATTTTGGATATTAGCCATCTATCAGATGTGGGGTTAGTGAAGATTTTTTTCCCAATCTGTAGGTTTCCAATTTGTCTTATTGACTATGTCCTTTGCCTTACAGAAGCTTTCCAGTTTCATGAGGTCCCATTTATCAATTCTTGATCTTAGAGTGTGATCATTCTGTTTAGGAAATTTCTCCCTGTGCCAATGAGTTCAAAGCTCTTTACTACTTTCTCTTCTATTAGATTCAATGTATCTGGTTTTATGTTGAGATCCTAGATCCACTTAGATTTGAGCTTTGTGCAAGGTAACAAACATGGGTCTATTTACATTTCTCTACATACAGACAGTCAGTTAGACCAGCACCATTTATTGAAGATGTTTTCTTTTTTCTATTGTAAATTTTTGGTGTCTTTGTCAAAGATCAAGTGTCCAAAACTATGTGGTTTTATTTCTGGGTCTTCAATTCTACCCCATTGATCAACCTGTCTGTTACTGTATCAATACCTTGAAGTTTTTATCACTATTGCTATGTAGTAAAGCTTGAGGTCAGGGATGGTGATTCCCCCAGTTGTTCTTTTATTGTTAAGAATTGTTTTCACTGTTCTGGGTTTTTTGTTTTTCTAGATGAATTTGAGAATTGGTCTTTCCAGGTTTTTGAAGAATTTTGTTTGGATTTTAATGGTGATTGCAATGAATCTGCAGATTGCCTTTGGTAGGTTGGCCATTTTTACTATATTAATTCTGCCAATCCATGATCATGAGAGATCTCTCCGTTTTCTGAGATCTTCTTAGACTTCTTTCTTGAGAAACTTGAAGTTGTTGTCATATAGGTCTTTCACTTATTTGGTTAGTGTTACCTCAAGATACTTATATTATTTGTGGCTATTGTGAAGGGAGTTGTTTCCCTAATTTCTTTCTCAGCCATTTGTATCATTTGTATAAAGGAAGGCTGCTGATTTATTTGAATTAATTTTATATCTGGTCACTTTGCTGAAATTGTTTATCAGTTGGAGAAGTTCTCTGGTAGAATTTTGGAGGTCACTCCTGTATACTATCATATCATCTGCAAATAGTGATACTGTACTGGCTGGTTTTGTGTCACCTTGACACAAGCTGGAGTTATCACAGAGAAAGGAGCTTCAGTTGAGGAAATGATTCCATGAGTTCCAACTGTAAGGCATTTTCTCAATTAATGATCAATGATGGGAGGACCCCTTGTGGGTGGTACCATCCCTGGGCTGGGAGTCTTGGGTTCTATAAGAAAGCAAGCTGAGCAAGCCAGTAAGGAATAGTCCTCCATGGCCTCTGCATCAGCTCCTGCTTCCTGACCTGCTTGAGATCTAGTCCTGACTTCCTTTGGTGATAAACAGCAATGTGGAAGTAAGCTGAATAAACCCTTTCCTCCCCAACTTGCTTCTTGATCATGATGTTTGTGCAGGAATAGAAACCCTGACTAAAACAGGTACCTTTATTTCTTCTTTACCAGTTTGTATCCCCTTGATCACTTTTTGTTGTCTTATTGTTCTAGCTAGCACTTCAAGTACTATATTGAATAGATATGGAGAGAGTGGGCATCCTTGTCTTATCCCCGGTTTTAGTTGGATTGCGTGAAGTATCTCTCCATTTAATTTGATATTGGTTGTTGGTTTCCTGTAAATTGCTTTTATTATGTTTTGGTATGGTCCCTGAATTCCTGATCTCGCCAATAGTTTTAACATGAAGGGGTGTTGTATTTTGTCAAATGCTTTTTCTGCATCTAAGGAGATGAACATGCATTTTTTTCTTTGAATTTGTTTACATAGTGGATTATGTTAATGGATTTTCATATACTAAACCAACCTTTCATCCCTGGGATGAAGCCTATTTGATCTTGGTGATCATTTTGATGTGTTCTTGGATTCGGTTTGCAAGAATTTCACTGATTATTTTTGCATCAATATTCATAACTAATGCTTCTTATTCTGAAACAATACCTTCCTTCTACCCTACACATAAGTCATTTAAACAGAACCTTTTGCTAATCTTGAGGAAATCTGTATTGAAAACTCCAGAAATATTCCAGCCATCACTACATTAATAGATTAGGACTACTGGTAATTCCTTTATCCTAAGACACATATTGGCAAAGATAACTTTTTCAGATCATTGGCAAAGATAATTCTTAGATCACAGAATGGTTGAAACTTAAGTTATCCACTTGACGAAATAGTTTCTTCTAGGTTGATAGTTTCTGTGAATTTGTATGTTCTAAGCCATGGGCCAATCTCCACTTTCATATGATTGGTTTTCTTGTTCTGGATTTCTACAAAAGCAAATTCAGACAAGAAGTTACCTTTTATTTCTGTTTTTTTTTCCTTAAAATCTTGCAATATATTTATTTCCTCTTAATTGAAACATTCCTTCCTGGAAGGAGAACTCTCAAGTCTCACAAAGTAAACAGAATCATAGGTCCCAGGAAGCAATGAAACTTATAAGCTTCAGGAAACTCCTGAGACTTACAAGTACAACACTCTTCCCATTGGATGTGGGGTTGCAAGTCAGGCAAGCAGCTCTAGGGATACAGCTTTCTTTCAGGAGTTCCCACCATCCTGAGATAAACTTTTGAGTAATTCAGCTTCCTGTGAATCATAAATACTCCAAGAAATCACCCTATATTCATACTTCAATATTACAATAATTAACCTCAACAAATGCATTAATTCTATAAACCACATTTCGGTATGCTTTTTTTTATAGTCTGACATTAGTACTCATTCTAAAATGAAGAGTTATTTATTCATGCCTTTCCAAGAACAGTCACAAAACAAATGTAAATAATCAAATATGAGGTGAAGAAGCCATATTTATTTTCACACACATAGTCTTATAAAGTTTACTCTGGTCTTTTAGAATTACAACAACATATGTTAAAATAGTAATGTTGGCTCAAGACGTACTAAGAATATCTCCACTTCTCTCATGATTAGAAATTTTATTTTCTACATATTGACTTGTACTGTACAATCTTTACTGTTTTATTTTTTTACAGTGTGTTGTTACCACCATCTCGGACCACCCTCCCACAGTACATCAACCCATTCCTCTTCCTTCTATATCCAAGAGGATATTCCCAACCCCACACAAAACCCCCAGGCCTCCCCAGACCCTGAAGCCTCAAGGCTCTTGAAGTTTAGGCTCCTCTTCTCTCATTGAGGCCAGACCAGGCAGTCTTTTTATGTGTCCTGGCCTTGGACCAGCTTGTGAATGCTGCCTGGTTGGTGACTCGGTGTCTAAAAAATCTCAGGAGTCCAGGTTAGTTGAGACTGTTGGTCTTCTTATGAGGTCAACCTCCTCCTCAGCGTCTTCCAGCCTTTTCCTATTTCAACCACATGGGTGCCTAACTTTATTCTATTGGTTGGGTGTAAATATCTGTCTCTGTCATAGTCAACTGCTTTGGGGCCTCTCAGAAGACTGCCTTGCTAGGCTCCTGTCCGTAAGTACACCATAGCATTAGTAATAGTGTCTGTCCTCAGAGCCTCCCCATAATATGGATCCTAAGTTGAGCTGGTCAGTGGACATCCTTTTTCTCAGGCTCTACTCCCGTTTTGTCCCTCCAGTTCTTTTAGAAAAGAACAATTCTGGGTCAGAGTTTTTTACTGTGGATGACAACCCCATCCCACCACTTGAAGCCCTGTCTTTCCCCACTGTAGGGCATTTCATCTAAGGTACCTACCATTGAGTCCTGAGAGTCTCTTACATCCCAGGTCTCTGGCACATTCTAGAGAGTACCTCCATCTACCCCAGCCCCACCTCAAGGTTGCATATTTCCATTCATTCGGCTAGCCCTCAGGACTTTTCTCCTGTTCCTCCCACCCAAATGCCTCATTTTGTTACCCATTTCCCCACATCTTCCCCTCTCCCAACTAGGTCCCTCAGTCCTTCTGCCTCCTATAATTGCTTTCTTCTCCCTCCCTAGTGGGATTGAAGCATCCTTACTTGGTCTTTTCAGCCTGTTAACTGTCTAAGTTCTGTGGATTACATATTACATATTCTGTATTTTTTGGCTAATAGCCACTTATTAGTGGCTATTAGCAGGAGCTTGGAGAGAGGCATGGCTATTTATGGCACGGCAAGGTCTGAGAACCAGCTCCTGACTGGAGGATGGTTACACTGTTCCTTCACCTGTTTGATTATGTTTTCCTATATTTCTTTAAGGGATTGTTTTTCTCTTTAAAGTCTTCTACCTGTTTACTTGTGTTTTTCTGTACTTCTTTCAGTGAGTTTTTTATATCCTCTGTAAATAATCTATTATCTTCATGAGATAGGATTTTAAATCAGCATCCTGTTTTTCAGATTTGGAATATCCAGGGCTTGATGTGGTGGGAGAACTTCATTCTGATGGTACCAAAATATATTTGCTTCTATTGCTTTTTGTCCTTGCCTTTCTCTTGCCATCTGGTTATCTCTGAGGTGAACTGGTCTGGTTGTCTCTTTCTGGAGTCTGTATCCCTGTATCCCTGGGTTGCTGCAGGAATCCTGGGAGACTTGTGGTCCTGGTTTTAACAGATCTCCTGGGAGGCCTTCAGACTGTGGAATTCTCAGTGGGGTATGAACACTGATGATCTGTTGCACTGGCTGTAGCAGATCTCCTAGGAGACCTTCATACTGTGGGGTCTGTTGCCATGGTTGCAGCAAATCTCCTGGGAGGCCTTTAGACAGTGGGGTCTTCAGAGGGGCAGGCAAGCTACTGATTGCCCTGATGGCGGGTGCAGGAGAGAAGGGGCATGGAGTAGAGGGGATGGGTCCTGAGTCTGCTTGGCTCCTCAGGGTTCCCAGCTGCTGATGTTCCTTGGGAAGATCTCTTTCCTGTTGCCCTAGGTGCAACAGATCTCCCGGAAGGCCTTCAGACTTTGGGATCTTCAGAGGAGCAGACAAGCTGATGATCTGGCTCTGCAGAAGGAGTAGGCAGGAAGGGCACAACCTTTACTTTTTATGGCTTCTCAAACCTACTAAAATTTCAGTCCAGCCACGTTTTATTTGTTATTCAACACACTTTAAATTTTCTAAATTGTAAGCATTTCCCTTTTATCTTTGAGGATCACTAAAATCATCATAATTTGTAACACCTAGCTTTTTAACTTCATAGATTATTTCAAATATAACATTGATAATCCATGTCTTATCATTCTAAATTATGAGCTTAAATTCTTTAAATAATCCTCCTGACCATGAGATATATGCCCCCATTCACTGTTGTAATAGCAACTATTTGATGCCAGGTATTGTGGTTGCTATACTTTTGAGGCCTTAAGTATCTCAAAGTGAATAACATTGATCTCCTCACAAATGAATTACTAGATGGTGGTTATAACATTGCAGAGGAAGCATACACTGCATTTTCCTGATTGGCAATTGATGTGAGAAGGCCCAGCTAACTGTGGACAGTGCCACTCCTAAGCTAGTGTTCCTGGATCATATAAGAAGACAGATTGGACAAGTCCTGAGGAACAGTCCAGTAAGCAGCATTCTGCCATGGACTCTGCTTCAGTTCCTTCCCCTAGGGCCCTGTTTAAGTTTTTGCATGACTTCTTTTAGTAATGGTATGTGTTCTGAGAGTTGTACACTGAAATATAACCTTTCCTCCCCCTGAAAACAAACAAACAAATAAAACTAACAAAAAGACCCCTCCATAACCAAAAATAAACAAATAAACAAAAAACTTGCAGAAGACTCATGAATGTAATTTTCTTCTAATATGGGAATTAGTTTCATTGTACACCTATTAACAACCCAGTATATCAACTTTCTTGCAGATATAAAAGAAAAAAATCTCAATGAAAGAAGTTTGTTTATTTTTGCTAACATTTTCATAAGTCGAGTCAGCCTGCTGATATTGCTTCTGGGTTTGTGTTAAAATAGAAGAGTATGATCTAAGCAGAGGCATGTGACTAGACATTGATTTAAGGGGTGGTGAAGCACAAACCGTTCTTCTTCCTCTTTAATTCCACCCTGGATTCCAGTGTATGGTTGATGCCTCTTACATTTGGGAACATTCTTCCCCCTTAGTTAATTATTCTGAAAATCGTATCAGAAAAACTCCAGAGTGTTCTTTACTAATTTGTAGCAATTTTCAACCTAAGTAAGTAATTATTCAGGAGTAACAATCACACCTGGTTGTTAAAAGACAAAAATGTTCATTTTCTTATTGTTAGATTTATTTTAATTTATTTTATGTATTAGTGTTTTTCTGCACACACAGACACACAGACACACACACACACACACACACACACACACACACACACACACACACACACACTGAACCACCTACCTGCCTAATTGAGGCCAGAAGAGGGCATCAGATTGCCTGATAGTAGATATACAAATGATTGTGAGCTGTAATATGAATACTGTGAACTAAGTCCTGGTCCTCACCCAGGGGCAATAAATTTCTTAACCACTAAGCCACCTTTTCTGGTTTAAGATTTCAATTTCAAAACTCCCTTCACTTGATAGGAATCAATTTTCTATTTATTTTGAAAAGATATTTACATATTTATTCAGTAATTTCTAAGTTGACAATTGAAGGATTTGGAGATTCTTAGGAATCCACTTTCTAAAGGTAGTTGTACACACAGATGTCAGCATTTTCCATGGGCTTTCTCCACCATAGAAGCTATTTTCTCAAGTGGCATTTCTAAAACAATGTTATCTTCTAATTCTGTGTACCCACTTGCTAGCTTAATGTCAAATTGATACAAGAGTCACTGGAAAGGAGGGAGCCACAATTGAGCAAATGCCTCAATAAGATCAGGATATAAACAGGCCTCTAGGATAGAAAAAAAATATCTTAACATTAAAGAGCAAGGTAAATACTTTATTGTTTAAAAAAATTATTACTTTGACAGCAATATTTTATTTAATGAAAATCTACTTTATGAAAGGCATAATATTACCAAGGCATGTTTATTTTTTTAGAGCTTATCAAGACTTTATGTTAAATTATCCTTTTAGTAAACATATAATTCCCAGGCAAAAAGATTAATATTAACTAAATTGTTGTATACACTATTCACTTCCACTAAAATTAAAGAATTAATTGATTATATTGAGAAAGATTTGTATAATAAAATGTCATATAAAATTGGGTCCTTAGTTACTCTTTAATTCTGCAGTTCCAATCTCTCACATTCTGAATTGTATGTGGCATTCATTCTGTTCTGTAAATATTTCAGAATGTGAAAGTAGTATGAGCTTATTCCCTGATTCTGCTCTCCTTCACTGGAACCACTGACATGTATTGGAATATATGCCTTCTTCTTTAATTTCTTAATACTTAGTGATGTTTTTAAATATGTTAAAACAGGCTAACAACTTCTCAAGTGTCTGTGCAGAAAAGATAAGAGCTGGGAGGAATCCATGTGAGGAGTCTTGTGGGGAATGTTTTAGCATGATATGTTCATAACATATTTCACAAGAATACTATAAATGATGAAGTCTTTTAAAACACACAAAAGCTGTGGTTAATAGAATGAATCAAACTAAATGGTGCTTTTCGACCTTTACTCACAATTTGGAAAATATTAATGCTTAAGCCTGATAACCTGTCAATCATTTATATAACCATATCCACTAGTTCTCATGGGTACTAAAGACATTATTCATGTCTATTAATTCATGCCTATTAATCAGCTGCTTTGGCTAAGCCTAGCTAATTTCTTTCCCCTGTGCTACTGGTATAATTAATAACCTATTATCCCCATCACTCAAAGAATGCCATGATGAATCCTGCCATTGTTTGATACGTGCTACCTCTATGGCTTCACTGAAAAGTGCTGCTTAAATTTTTTATATATGCAACATAATTGTTTTTCAATAGGGAGTATGAAGAAAATAAATCTGTCACATTAATGTGTGAAGTGACAGATAACTTACAAATATTTTAAAGGAATCAATTAGCCTGATTACTCTGAGGATGTTTTGTGACTCCATGAAGAATTTAACAAAGGATGTTCTTATTCTGGATGTAGGATTAGGAAATCTTGTAAATTCCTGCTCCATAGTAGAATTAAGTTTTATCTTTATAACTATAAAGAAAAAGAAAATGGATGTAACTGCATCAAATATGCTGTTTATTTCCTATATAAATTGCAAATTACTAATGTAGAAGATTAGGGAAAACACATGAATAATAACATTTACAAACACAAAATTGCAAACCTGAAAAATTGTGAAAATTGTCATCTTTAAAATTAAAGGGTAGATCCAAATACAACTGGAAAAAATCAATAAAATGATTCTTAATGATAGATATTCTGCTATACTCATAGATCAGTTTCTTGTCCAATCATCACCGTAGAGGCTTTCTCTAGCAGCAGATAAGAGTGGGTAACATATAGTCAGACATTATACAGAGTCTAAATTGGAGGTTCCCATCAGGTCCCTCCCTTCAGAGATTAGGGAACCATGTAAAAATTAGAAGAAAAAAAAAGACTGTAGTAGTCAGAGGGGATGAAGGACAACTAGAGATCATAGTTCAATGGATAAATAAATTAGGACTCACACAGGCCACAGAGATTGAAGTGGCAAACATGGCACTAACATAAGTCTGCCCAAGGTCTTCTGTATACATATTATGTCTGCTACATTACTGTACTTCTGAGATTTCTAACCATGGCAACTGATGTATAACTGACCCTTTTGCTTGTCCCTGAGACTCATTTTATCCTATTGTGTTGCCTTGTCAAACTCTAGTTTGAAGACTTCTGCCTTGTCTTACTGTATCTTGCTTTGCCCTGTGTGGCTGTTGCCTCTTGGAGACCTGTTCTTTTTCTGAAGAGGAAATGGAGGTTGAGTGGATATACAGAAGAGGGTGAGGGGACTAGCAAGAGAAGAAGGAGAGGAAACTGTGGAAGAGATGTAAAAAAAAGAAGAAAACAGAACAAAGGAAAAAAAAAAGAAAGCCTTTGTTTTACTGGGACAACTGATGCTGGCCAGATAGAGCTGAGAAATTAGTGGTGTTAAAACAAAACAAAACAAAAAAAAAAACAACCAAAACCAAAACCAAAACCAAAACAAACCAAAACAAACAAACAAAAAAAAACACTCAGCATTATTGAGGTGAAATTTTCTGGAGAAAAGATTTCTGAGAATTAGAATATAGAAGCTGTGTTCCTGAGACAGCCTAGCTAGCCCCTCATGGTAGCAGCTGAAATTGGTAGTATAAGAATCAACAGCCGGGCAGTGGTGGCGCAAGCCTTTAATCCCAGCCCTTGGGAGGCAGAGGCAGGCGGATTTCTGAGTTCGAGGCCAGCCTGGTCTACACAGTGAGTTCCAGGACAGCCACGGTTACACAGAGAAACTCTGTCTCGAAAAAACAAAACAAAACAAAAAAAAAAAGAATCAACAAAGTGGGACTTGTTTTTGAAGATATGAAGGTATCATTGGTGAGAGGGCCCGAGAGGCCATAAGTAAAGCTGTAGCCTCAGTGACAGATGATGACCCAGGCTTGAACAAGTCATGTAGAAAGATGAGACTTAACATCATGAAGAGAGCCTAGGAGAGGCTATTGGTGAAAGTCCATGCCAAGTGGGAAAACATTCTCAGCATGTTAGAGATGCTAGTACTATGGGATGATCAAAAACAGTAGCAGCCTTGGAGTGGAGATTGTGAAAACATAGAAGGAAACTGTGTGTGCTGCAGATCACAGAAACTTAGATGTGATTCAAACCATTTGCAGGAGCCCAGAAGATTGTGAATGAATCCCAGACATTATACACTGAGTTACCTATAGTTGGAAGCTTGGTTTCCCTTCATTCAGATTGTTACTGTGATGTGGTTTGTACCTTTAGAAGTGGGAAAAGATTTAATTTATTTTTCATTTTACAAGATCCCACATTTGAGAGACTGGATTTTTATTTTTTTCATTGGTTATTTTATTTATTTACATTTCAAATGTTCTTCCCCTTCCTAGTTTCTCTCTGCAAACCCCCTATCTTATCCTCCTTCCTCCTGCTTCTTTGAGGGTGCTCCTGCAGTCACCTAGCCACTCCTGCCTCATCACCCTAGCATTCCTCTACTCTGGGGCATCCAGTTTTCACAGGACCAAGGGCCTCCCCTCCCATTAATGCTAGATGGGGCCTTCCACTGCTATAGTTGCAGCAGGAGCCATGGGTCCCTCCATGTGTGATCTTTGGTTGATGGTTTAGTCCTTGGAAGTTCTGGGGGTTCTGGTAGGTTGACATTGTTCTTCCTGCGAGGTTACTAACTGTTTTAGCTCCTGCATTCCTTCCCCTAACTCCTCCACTGGCTTCCTAGAGCTCAGTCAGATGGTTAACTTCATGTATCAGCATGTGTATTGGTCAGGCTCTGGCAGAGTCTCTCAGGAGACAACTATATTAGGCTCCTGTCAGCAATCACTTCTTTGCTTCAGCAATAGTGTCTGTGTTTAGTGTCAGCATATGAAATGGATTCCCAGGTCTTTGGATGACCTTTCCTTCAGCCTCTGTTCTACTCTTTGTCCCTGTATTTCCTTTAGACAAGAGCAATTCAGAGTTAATATTTTTGAGATAGGTAGGTGGCCCCATCCCTCAACCAGGGCAGGGCTTAACCTCTGATATGGTGTCTACAGATTCTCACTCTCCTTTGTTGGGTATTTCATCAAATGTCATCCTCATTGGGTCCTGGGAGCCTCTTGCTTCCCTGGCATCTGGGACTTTCTGGTGGCTACCCCTAGTTCCCCATCCCTCACTGTTATATATCTCTGTTCAATTTCCTGATCCTCTGTACATCTCCCCTGTTTTCTTCCACACCTGGTCCTGCCCGCAATTTCCATCTTTCTACTCTCTCCCTCCCAATCCCCACCCTCCCTCTACTTCCTACAATTATTTTGTTTCCCCTTCTAAGTAGGAATGAAGCATTTACACTTTTGTCTTCCTTCTTCTTTAGCTTGATATAGTCTGTGAATTGTACGGTGGGTATTCTGAGCTTTTTGCTGAATATCCACTTATAAGTGAGTACATACCATGTGTGTTTATTTGTGACTGGGTTACCTCACTCAGGATGATATTTTCCCATCCATTTGCCTGTGAATTTTATGAAGTTATTATTTTTAATAGCTGAGTAGTACTCCCCTGGATTTTTAAAAGTGATTTTAGGACTTTTTTTTTAAACAGACTGAATTGTGAAGTATTTGAATTTGTAAACACTGTGGGACTTAAAGTTTATAAAGTGTTCTTTATTGCAATGTTGATGTTAATGTATGACTTAGAGAATGAACAAAAAAGAAAAGGTTGTGGGTTAAGTAATATGTTTGTTTGTGTTTCAAGCTGGCAATGGGTCAGCAGACCTGGACAATTTTACATTAACTTGACACAAGGCAAAGTTATCTGAAAGAAAGAAAGCTCAATTGAGGCTCCATATAATCTGGATGTAATGCATTTTCTTAACTCATTATCAGTAGGGGAGGGGCCAGCCTATTGTTCGTAGTGTAATATCTGGGCTGGTGATGTTAGGTTCTATAACAAAGCAAGCTGAACAAGCCAAGAGGAACAAGACAGTAGTAAGCACTCCTCTATGCATGGTCAATGTGTTAGCTCCTACCTCCAGGTTCTTAACCTGTTTGAGTTTCTATTTTTTAGGCATAATATTTTCATATACTGTAAAGTTTAGCCTTGGGTTATTCAAGTGCTGATTTCTCTACCCTCTTGTCTTATATCAATCCATACTTGGCATTGTAATGCTTATACCAAGAGTCTTCTGTCTCACATTTATGTAAACAGTTCTCACAATTTCTTCTCTGCCTTGTCAATAAATGCTGATCACCCAATGGCTGTGCAGATTAGAGAATAGGTCAGGTCATCCTATTCTCAGAGGAAGTAGGACAGATGAAGATTTACACCAGCTTTGTAGGATAGAGAAATTGGAGCCATGGACAAGGTTTCTGAAGAACTATTTGAATAATAATATGCAAGTATCAACAGATGTGGCTGGGAAGTAGCCAGATGGCATTGGAGGCAAAGACAGATCATTTAGCTGTTCATCTATTGATGTACAGTTTTAAATAAATCTTATTTTTCCTGTGTGGTTATTGGGGAATACTATAAGGTGAAGAAATACAACCTCCTGATTAATCCACTACTATTAAGGATATTTCATTTACACTGTTGTTCTTGCTTCCTTCAATGATGAACTGCAATGTGAAAGAAAAAGCCAAATAAACTCTTCCCTCAAAAATGAAATTAGAGGGCAGAATTTTAGGATAATGTATAAGGACACAGCTAATTACACTCCTGTTGAAGGGAAACTTTATACCAGCAACATGGCCTCTCTGGCAACATCACATCCAAAGATATTGCAGGTCACTGTGATTCAACTGAAATACAGCTTTAATCCATCTGGATGGAATACAGACACACCTTTAATGTCAAACAATGATGTCTAATTGAGGAACAGACAAAATGATGAATTAGAAATATTTGACATAATGAATCAGTGATAAGATATATTCAGCTCTCATGAGAACAGCAGAGGAAAAAAAGGAGATGTGAAAGAACAGTGCAATAGAGAGAGAGGGAAAGAGAGGGAGAGAGAGAGAAAATTAGGGTGCCACTTTTACTGGGATAAGTTTACAGACATATTGCAAGTTAAAGCAGGAGCTGGAGAATGAGAATAAGCCTGATTACAACAGCAGATTGCCAGAGTTAGTTTGATGCCAAGCAGAACAATTCAGTCAGAAATCAGTTTGACTAGGTAAGTTTGGGAAATTTTGTCTAAAACAGCTGAGTTAAAACAGAGAGCCAGAGTTTAGAAGGAGCTAGAAAGTATGAGTTTATTCAGCAGTAAGCCTTTAAGTAAACAATTACATCTGGCTAGTAAAAGCTACTTTTACACCTGTAAATAGGATTTACAAACACATTATTTAAAATTATCACTGTGAAAAACATGACCTGGTAATTTCTATGTCAATGCATAAAAACTGGTAAAAACAGCTTTCAGTTATAACATCATGTGATATGATGTAACACATGCCTCTTTCAATAAACATTTACTTGATTTATCATGGAAAGCCTGCAAACCCCTCACATGTGATTTGTTATGATCTAGATTTTACACATTAACAAACTCAAAGTTAGAAAAAACTTTGCACATATCTGATCAGAAGGTTGGGATTAAAACAGAGATCAATCTAACCTTCAGAACGTGCAAATTCCATATTAGTCTATTCAATTAAATAAATTAAGTTCTGGTCCTAGAATTGCATGGATTATAGTATAAATATAGAGAAAAATGAAATATACTAACATACTGCAAACTTTTGGGAACAATGCCATGTTTTAATATTTCTTTTCAATTATGCATTTAAAATATGAAATTAGTTCTGACCCACAAGTTGAAACACATACATGGCACCATTAATGGGTAAGAACCTGTAGCTACTCAGATCATAGGCCCAGGAAGAACATACTATTATTATTTTGCTAAATGGATAAATCATAAAACTGAATCCTAATTACTTATTGCTAAGCCCGTATATTAATGCATCTCTTAAAATTCTATTTGTAGTAAATGATGACTAACACAGTGATCCAAAATGGGAAAAGATTTTTAAAAATGAAGGCTCATCAAATGCCTATCCCTAAATTATACATCTGTATTTCACCCTTCCTACCACCTTTTCCTCAGGGATTACTGTGGAAGATGGAGCAGAAAGAGTCTAAGAGACACAGACTATAGATGAATACAAGGTAAGTCCAGACACAACTGGGAAGCTGCACTTATGAACTCACAGTGAATTCACAGCAGCATACACAGCTGTGTGTAAACTTAAGCCAGACCAAACACCAGCACAGAGAGTGAAGGTGGACATGAAGCCAAGAAACCATTCATAAGTGATAGCTGCTACAAGAGAGGTGGTTTTCTTTGTCAGTATTGCCATTAGGAGCTAGGCACAATCCAGTAGAATCTATATATTCATTAATGTATGGGAAGCATAAATTTGACTTGATAAAGATAAAAAACTTTAAAGGACATCAGAAAGTTGAGTGGATAAATCTGGTAGGGGTTGAATGAGGGGTGAGTATGGTCAAAATTCATCATGAAATTCTCAATAAACCAAAATATTTTTAAAGAAAAATAATTATCTTTACAGAAAGTATATCCCCCAAAATTTTGAAATCAGGATTATTATGTCTACATTGTCTTTATCAAATGTAAATCATTATTCTGAATCAATATTTTTTGTTTAAAGGTATACAAGTTCAATAAATTATTAATCTAGTTATAGACAAAAATGTAAATATTTTTCATTTACATATTATAATTATTTCTATACATTTTACAAATTAAATTTCCAATATTTTAAAATACATATACTTAAGGTCCAACAGCCAAACACTGACCAATACAACACAGAAAATATTGAATTAACCTTTAGTTATGATCAAAAAAGCCAGGAAACTTGAGAGTAGGACCATGTGACTGAAGAGACAGTGGCCAGATAGCACCCACAAGTAGTCAGATGGCCACTGAACTGCCAACAGAGTTACAAAGAGGCAGATGAGGTTCCAACTAGTCAATGCAGACATTATACATCATTCAATTGAGAATACTGAAGCAGGTCACTTTGGGCAAGTTTTTATATATATATGTATATACATATATATATATATATGTATATACATATGTATATGTATATGTATATATATTGCACCATGCTGGACAATGATAAAATTGTGTTGAAGACTCTGAGATTTCATGAGGTCACCCTTCCTGATTTTCAGACAGCCATGTTCTTGTTGTAGACTCATCAAGGTAATGGATTTAAATTTTGATGGCTCCTTTGTTATAGTTTAATTATGTTCCATGGTCTCAGTTCTTGATATCACACAACATGAACATAGGAAATTTTAAGTAATGTAAATATTCAACTTATCTTGTGATAGAAGAGTTGGGATGTAGTACAAAAAGTATTCACATAAATCCTAGACTGCATATGCAATCAAAATGAGATTGGTTAGTTGAGACAGTAAGCATCCTTGGCAAGATTTTCCTAAGTTTAAAAACTAATAACTAAGGCATGACTCTTCCTCAACTCCTGTATTTAATTAAAATGGATTGACTTTTTCAGAAAAGAAAATCTAAATACAGGTAGAACTAGAAAAACCTAAAAAATAACTTTTAGGAATTCAAAGTAAAAAATTAGAAGTAGAAAGCACATTAGACAAACTTAAGAGAAACATTCTTTTGTCAGACCAGGCAAACTTTTTCTATAGAATTTATTGGGGAATAATCTCACAGTCAACATCTATCTCTAACATGGGGAACATATCGACTAGAGGGAGAGATTTAGCTCTGATATGGTGGAACCATCAATGTTACAGAATCTCATAAACTCTGCCACTGGATGGCCCTCAAGGGGAGACTTAAGTGAATCAAGATATCCAGAGTTGTAACAGATGTAACAGGTCATTTGATGTGAGTTTTTCCAGGTGGTATAGCCTTGGGGAAGATGGTTTCGTTTGTCTGAGTATCATTCTAGTGAACAGACTTGGCTATAAACAAATAGTGGGCAGCCCTCCCAGCAACTGATGGAACATGTGTCATTATATCATCCAAAAATGTTGGTACTGTCCAGGGAAGACAGTTTGGACAATTGCTTCCCTTCTCCTACATATTGAATTAAATATACACACACACAAACAATTGAAGATGCGTAGACAGGAACAAAGAATATATACACAGAGCAGCCTCACAGGAAGTAGTACATGTTTGCTAGTATCTATGAGAATATGTATGAGTATTAATTATACAATAGTTGCTAATTAACAGTAAACTTTATTTGAATAAATGATTGAGACAATTCACAAGTGCAATTTCATTTAGCGAAGGAGAATCTGTAGCCTGTGTCCAAGTTCACATTTCTGTCCTGTGGAAAGGAAATTTCAACTATTGCATTCAATTTTATTGTTTAATGCCAGAATATCAGGAAATTCTAAGTTCAGTGGTAAAATAAAAGCTTTCAGAATAATCCAGAAATTTATTTTATTTGAAGCAAAAAATATGTACTCTCTGGTTGATTGATACATTCTTAAGCCTAACCATTTATTCATAGTCAAAACCAGAATTTTTCAGTTAAAATAAGGTAGTAACAAAAATATCCACATAAAATCCCTTTTCCTTTAAATAGATGTAACATCTTTAAAAGCCTCTTGAGATGTGAACTGGTCCAATAAGTGACATACAATTAAATGATACAATCCAAAACAATTTGGGATATCTACACTTTGAACAAATCATCAAATCAATGTAACTATCCCATTTAGTTGTTTAGAGAGTGCCATCTCTAATACCCCTTCATGTGGAACTGAAGTACTCTAGATGTACTACAGCAACCTCATAAACTAAGTGTGTCTTCCATCTTCACACTGGTGCTACAGTTTAATATCATTGTTTCCTGAACATGATACACAACATATGCTACAAGAACATATGCTATAAGTTAGCAAATCTTGATGAGGGACATTCTGATGTTTCCAAGGTGTTGTTTATAAAGTTGAATTAAAGAAGTCAGAATTTACTTCTGGTCCCCTCATTGCATCTTCTGAACTTTGTTGGGAAAGATAAAGTTAAAAGGCTCTGCCCTAATTTAGGGATGTTCCTGTTCTTTGCTTTTTCCAATACTGACCAGCTTGCCTTGATGAGAACAACTGCTGCTACTTCCCAGATGGTTTCAGTAAGTTCAAGCTGGGGACAGGAGTTCTGTTCCTCCCTACAGGATTTCTCTGTGAATTCAGCTACCACTGCTTCCCTGGCCTTGTTCTTCCCTCTATAGGGAAGGAATCCCAGGGCTGGGCCTGGAAATCTCCTACCTACACTAAGCAAGTTAGCTATGGGTTTCACTTATTTCCTTCTTAGTCATCACTGTTTCTTTGTTTGAGGGCCACTGCCTTGCAAATCACTATTTCATTTATCTTATAGGTTTTGCTTTCATTTTAAGGGAAAGTACAGATTAATCTCTATAAAAACACATTGTTCACAATGGATAATTTTTTTTATATTCTACACTCTGTGTCCTACCTGCTCTCTCTCTCTCTCTCTCTCTCTCTCT
>NW_022196903.1:16109926-16127271 GCF_008632895.1 Mastomys coucha
TCTCTCTCTGTCTCTCTCTGTCTCTGTCTCTCTCTCTCTCTCTGCCTCTCTCTCTCTCTTTCACACACACACACACACACATACACACACACATACACACACACACATGAAGATCTATATCTATACATATATGTATATGAAAATTTATTAAAGTCATGAGAAAGTTCAGAATCAAATAAATTTCATGCTATAGAATACCTACTGAGTGGACACTGTCTTCATAGCTCAGTACAAAAAGCATAAGTTACTATTATTTTCCTTCTGTACATGCACATGTAATAACTAGCCTGCATCTATCAATATTAGATACTTATTTTAAAAGGTAGGAAAATATTAAATAGAAACCTTGAATAAAATATAGCTTATGTTTAAGAAAAGATGGTAAAAGATAAACTTACAAAATTAGTATAAGAATATTCAAAATCCAAAAAGTCCAGTGGTAAAAGAGACAATGCAGAAGAATTTACACAAGAAATGGTAGAAAATACAAAGTGATGATCAGTTTTGTGCAGTGCTAGATTATAAAAAGTGAACTAGTACAATGCATTCATTTCTTTTCTTTTGTATAAAGAACATGATGATTAAAAATGTCTTATGGAGCCGGGCAGTGGTGGTGCACGCCTTTAATCCCAACACTTGGGAGGCAGAGGCAGGTGGATTTGTGAGTTCGAGGCCAGCCTGGTCTACAGAATGAGTTCCAGGACAGCCAGAGCTATACAGAGAAACCCTGTCTCAAAAAAACAAAAACAAAAAAAATGTCTTATGGAAAAAAAGGGTATTTGGTCCACAGTTCCAAAGGGAAAATCTATAATGCTGTAAGAGGCATGGGAAGTATGGGAGGCATGGGGCAGTTATCTAGAACAGAAGGCTGACAGATCACATCATCAAGCAAGGCAAGTAGAGAGAGTTAACTGGAGATTGGGAAAATTTATAAAATCTCAAATCCTGTTGGAGATATGGGGCTAGGTAGGAATGGAATGAGGAGTTGTAGGAGGACAGACCAGGATAAGGATAATGACTGGACTGTAAAAAAAAGTAAAAATAATACAAAAATCTCAAGACCTTCTCCAAGTAATATGTATCACCTAATAAAGACACAATTCCTAATGGTTCTGTAACATTTCCCAAAGAGCTCCAATACCTGGGAACCAAGTACTCCAATACCGAAGCCATGATTGACATTTACTATTTAAACTATCACAGATGCTAATTAAAGATTCCTTATTAGAAATGACACCTTGAGGATGGAGAGGTGACTCAGTATACAGGAGGCATGTACTATTCCTTCAGAGAATCCGAGTTCCGTTCTCAGCAACCAGGTAAAATGTGTAAGACATGTAAGACTGCTTAAGTCTAAGGGTGTTTGCATTCACACACCATATTCACACACACACACACACACACACAATTTTAAAGTAATAAGCAGAAATAAAAGTAGAAATGGCTTTATTTTATAACATGAAAATAAAAATTATACTTATTGTGAATTACTGTATGATATCTTATACGTGACGATATCTAATATACATGGTGAGGTGAAGTGAAGCCTATCTACTTCACTAAATATTGCCTATTTCTTGACTAAAATAACCCACACTACTAAAGTTTCGAGTAGTTTTTGTTTAGAAATAAGTTTCTTCCAGTTTATTGAAATATTATGCCTAAATGCCAGTGATTACTTTCTCTTTCTTCATCTATTTATGTCTGAGTTCTTTGTATATATTGTACTTAATATATATTGAAATATTCTAGTTTTCATTATATTTTTTTATTTTGAAATATGGAGAAATTCAGGCAATACATTTAGTTACACCATGAAGTAAATCTTTTATATATTATTAATAAAAATATCAATATTCACCTTCGTATATAAATTTTATTAACAAAATATTGATATCCAACTCACTACTGCATTTGCCATTATAAGTCAAAGATTTCTTAATATATACATCAAATATGCACTTTTTATAGATGCACATGAACATTGAATAACAACATAAGCAGGCAACTTAGCAAAGGATATAGATTTTAGAACCAATGTTAACTAGGATTTGAGCAAAAAAAAATCAACAAAGGATAATTAATGAAATAGAATAGCGTAATTTTTCAAATTAGCATATTAGGAATTTAGCTGTTCAAAATCATCACTATTATTACAAATATTAAAATATAATTTGCTTATTTTAGATAAGTTTTATTTTTATAAGTTGAGTCTATATATTCAAATGATACATATTACTACATGTACATCACATGTGTACTATAAACATATATGTGCTTATGTACTGACACTGTAAATTCTGTTTCTTTCTTAATTGAAAAACATGGTGCTCCCACAATGTTCCATTAAATTTCTATCCCTGCATACAGTACACAAAAATAATAAGTGCTCAAACAATGTTTCTTTGAATGTGACATATCATATTACTTTATAATCAACTGAATTTTTGATAATATATACTCATAGTGCACCACAAATACTATAATAGGAAATATCTGATTCAATAACTAAAATTATGTATGTGTATGAATAAAACAGTCAAAATTCAAACATTAAAATTCCTTTAAGGTGTTTTGAGGATACCATTAAGAGGTAACCCAATCACAAAAGAACACACATGCTATGCATGCTCGGATAAGTGGATATTAGCCCAGAAGATCGGAATACATAAAGTACAAACCACAAACCATAAGAAACTCAAGAAGAAGGAAGACCAAAGTGAGGATACTTAGTTCCTTCTTAAAAGGGGAAACAAAATATCCATGGAAGGAGTTATAGAGGCTAAATATGGAGCAGAGACTAAAGGAAGGACAATTCAGAGACTCTTCCATCTGGGAATCCTTCCCATAATCAATCATCAACTTTAGACACTATTGTGGATGCCAACAAGAGCTAGAAGACAGGAGACTGAGATAGCTGTCTCCTGAGAGGCTCTGACAGTACCCGACTAATACAGAAGTAGAGGCTCACAGCCTTCCATTGGACTGAGTACAGGGTCCCCAATGAAGGAGCTAGAGAAAGGACCCAAGGATCTCAAGGGTTTGCAGCTCCTTAGGAGGAACAACAATATGAACTAACTAGTACCCTCAGAGCTCCCAGGGAATAAAACTCCAACCAAAGAGTACACATGGGGAAACTCATGGCTTCAGCAGCATGCTTATAGCAGAAGATGGCCAAGCAAATCATCAATGGGAAGAGAAGACCTTGGCCCAGTGAAGGTTCTATGCCCCAGTGTAGGGTAGGGGAATGCCAGGGCTAGTAAGCAGGAGGGGATGGGATGGTGAGCAGGGGGAGGAGGTGGGGAACAGGGGGATGTTTTAGTTTTGGGGTTTTTAATTTTATTTTTTTAATTTTATTTTTCTTTTCATTTTTATTCTTGGAGTGGAACCTGGGAAAGGAGAGAGTGTAAATAAGAAAGATACTCAACTATTTTCCAGCAGATGACAGAGGGTTTGCAGAAGGAAGGACCAAATCTATCACATAAAAAGTAGAATTAACACAGAAAAAACCCTTCCTGACTGTCTTAGTCAGGGTTTCTATTCCTGCACAAACATCATGACCAAGAAGCAAGTTGTGGAGGAAAGGGTTTATTCAGCTTACTTCCATATTGTTGTTGATCACCAGAGGAAGTCAGGACTGGAACTCAAGCAGGTCAGGAGGCAGGAGCTGATGCAGAGGCCATGGAGGGATATTCCTTACTGGCTTGATTCCCTTGGCTTGCTCAGCCTGCTCTCTTATAGAACCCAAGACTTCCAGCCCAGGGATGGCACCACCCACAAGGGGCCCTACCCCCTTGATCACTAATTGAGAAAATGCATTACAGCTGGATCTCATGGAGGCACTTCCCCAACTAAAGCTCCCTTCTCTGTGATAACTCCAGCCTGTGCCAAGTTGACACACAAAACCAGCCAGTATAATTGACTGTTTCTCAACTTGACACACAAACACATCACTATTAAGCCTCAACCCTTACTTTCTTATTCATCCCCAAAATCTAAAGTTCCACAGTCTTTACATATTAAAAGTTCAATTTAAAATGTCCAATATCTTTTAAAATTCAAGGTCTCTTAACTGTGGGTTTGGGTCACTTCTCCAGCTCTGCCCTTAGTAGCACACACCTTGTCTTCTAGGCTCCAGATGCCTGTACTCCACTGCTGCTGCTGTTCTTGGTGGTCATTCATGGTACTGGCATCTCTAAAACACTGTCTTCCACTGTAACTAGGCTTCATCAATAGCCTCTCATAGACTGTCTTCATGGTGCCAAGCCTCAATTCCTTTGCATGACCCCTTCAGTCTTGGGCTGTCAATTGCAAACCGATGTTGCCTCTTCACCAATGGCCTTCCATGGCCTCTCACTGTGCCGAGCCCCAACTGCTCTTCATGACCAATTCATGCCTTCAAATCCAGTATCACCTGCGTGATTCTTACACATTACCAAGACCTGCTGCAGCATGAGGTACAACCTTGTCTATCTCTGGAACACAGCCTCTTTGTGCTCTCAGAAAACACTTCCCAGAAGATGTCACCTCAGTGAGGCTAGTCTCTTCTTACCGCTAATTTCTTAGCTCCAGCTAAGCAGCATCAATAGTCCCAGTAATGCAGTTTTCACTTTAGTAGTTCTGGTAACTTGTTAATCACAGCTGATACTTCAGCCCCAGCTAACCAGAACCACAGAGTCTTCACAATCAAAACAATATGGCCCTGATAAGTATCTTTAATCTTTCCTCTGAAATTTCACAAGCCAGGTTTCCATCTTCTGCACTGTTCTCAACATGATCTTCCAAACAACTACAGAACATCCCACAGGGTTCTTAACAATCAGTGGTTCCTCTAGCTCAAAGTTCCAAAGTCCTTCCACAGTCCTCCCCAAAACATTGTCAGGTTGTCAAAGGAATACCCCACTATGCTGGTACCTATTTGTTTTAGTCAGGGTTTCTATTCTTGCACAAACATCATGACCAAGAAGCAAGTTGAGGAGGAAAGGGTTTATTCAGCTCACTTGCACATTGCTGTTGATCACCAGAGGAAGTCAGGACTTGAACTCAAGCAGGTCAGGAAGCAGGAGCTGATGCAGAGGCCATGGAGGTATGTTCCTTACTGGCTTGCTTCCCTTGGCTTGCTCAACCTGCTCTCTGATAAAACTCAAGACTTCCAGCCCAGGGATGGCACCACCCACAAGGGGCCCTACCCCCTTGATCACTAATTGAGAAAATGCCCCACAGCTGGGTCTCATTGAGGCACTTCCCCAACTGAAGCTCCCTCTCTGTGATAACTCCAGCCTGTGCCAAGTTAACACACAAAACCAGCCAGTACACTAATTTAGGATTAAAACAGATGTCATTCCTCTGTAGTTAAGCATTATAAATTCTGGATTTATCCAAAATTCACATTACTAGTGCTAATAATTCTGAAAGTACTTGACAACTAAGAATTATGATATGTCATTAGTCACAGTAAAATAATCAGCAGCAGTTCTCAATCTCACAGCAATGTTTCTTCTCTATTTCCTAATTGAAAAAATATTATTGTTATTGTTATTTTGAACTAACTTTTTAACATTTGATATTTTTACCTTTTATATAATGTTATATCACAAGAAGACTGATATTTTTACTCAGGTTTTCAGACACATAATGTTAATGTTAAAATAATCTGTTCATATGAAATGTGCTTGGCGTACTATTATATGTTTTATAGTAGTCTTTTCTAATGTTTTCCTCATCATTTATTTAGTAAGTTTAATAAGTAAAATATATAACTAAAATCCAAATATTTTAAATATATATACGATTTGATAAGTTTATTCATCATATATACATATACATATGTATATATGTTATCATATATATGATAACACTATAAAAACAAAGTTAATGTAAATAGCCACATCCATTGAGTTACCCAGTTCCTTTGTTCCTCCGCTTAGTAGTTTATTGGTGTTCTTGTGAGAACACTCAATATGAGATTGTATTTAAACAATTGAAAGTATATAATGGAGAACGGTTCACTGCAACAGCTATGGTATGGAAAATATTTGTAGACCTTATCAGCTTTATAATACACTATACACTGAACATCAATTGCCTCCCCTCTTCCTCCCAGCCATCAATGAACACTGTCCTATTCTTAGCTTCTCTGATCTTTACTATTTTACATACAGTCCGTAAGTAGAACCATGAGTAATTGATCTTTTGGGTCCTGCTCTTTCATTCAAAATGAGGTCCTCCAGCTTGAATCATGTTCTAAAAAATAGAATGGTTTTCTGTTTTTAAAGAATGAATAATGCTTCAGCATATTTCATGCTTATTACCAGTTAATATACCTTCATTCAGGGTTTTCATATTATGCATTATGTATAACTTCAATGTCATAAAGAACACTGCAAATATATTTTTGCATAACATGAAGTAGCTGCCTTCTCCTTTCATCTACTTTGAAACTTTAAGCTCCTTTCATGTGCTATTATGAATATTAGAGCATTTGAAAGACTCTAGATATCTTGAAAGATGTTTACTTTTATCTTTTTATTCATGTGCATGGGTATGTATCTTTGTGTACGGGTCCATCCAGAAAACAGAAGGGGCACAGGATTCCTGGTAGCTTACCCACAGTTGTGAGCTATGTGCCTGCTGGAAACTGAACACGGCTCATCTACAAGAGCAGCGAGTGTTTTAACCACTGAGACATCTCTCTAGTGCCACAATTCTTATTTTAATTGTTTTAAATACACATCAAATAAGATTTCTGTGGCAGATAGTATTTTTACATTAAATCTTTAAGGAATATTCAATATTTCTATATCTGCCCCGTTTAAATACTCATTAACAACTCAGATGACTCCTTTCATCAGTTCATCAGCAATGCTTATTAGCTTAGTTAAGTTCTTACCATCTAACAGGTAGAAGGTGATATTTCATTTTGGTTAGATTTTTATTTGTCTCAGCACTAGTGATACTGAAAATTTTATGTACCTTTTATGGTGATTCCTATGTATTCTTTGAAGAGAAGTTCAAAAACTTGGCCAACTTTTATTTGTGTTTTTCTATTTATTGCTGCATAGCAGTACTACTTTCTAGTGTATTTTTGGGCATTGGATTCTTCTAAAATTTGCCATTTGCAGATATTTAATCTAATCTATTGATTGCTTTGGATTTTCTTTATTCTTTCTTTTCTTATGCAGGGCATTTTTGAGTCATTGCAGTCAAACAGGTTAAGTTTTCTTCTGTTATTTAAAAAAACACTAAAAGTAAACAAACAAACAAAATACTGCCAAGTCTAAAGGCAAGACATTTCCCTTTGTGCCATAGTTTTCTTTCATATTACCTTGATGAAGTATTCTGACCAAAAGACCTTAAAGGAGAAAGAATGTATTTATTAGTTAGTTCACAGGTTGAGGTACAGCACAGCATAGTAGAAAAATCAAGAAAGCAGGGCATTGAAGCTGCTCATCTCATACATAGTCATGAAACGGAGAACAGAGGATGTTTGTGCTCAACTCACTTTCTTCCTTTTATATAGTCCTGGATCCCAGCCACGGGGATAACTCTACCTACAGTGAGCGAGTCTTTCAGCCTCAGTTATCAATTCTCCTAATAAAAAAAATTCCTCAAAGACATATCCAGAGACTCACTACTTGAGGTAATTATAAATCTCATCATGTTGAAGGGCATTTGACAAAACACCCTGTTTTCTTCAAATACTCTTCTAGTGTCAGACTTTGCATTAAGAGCTATTTTTCTTATGTTAAAAAAATATTGTCACTTTTTTGAGACCAGTAGTAAATATGAGGTAGAAAAATGTAAGGGCCAGTGGAGATGGAGGACACCAAGAAAATCATGTCCTCTAAAATCAATAGAGTAATGCTCGTACGAATTCAGACTAAAGAACTAAGAATAGATCATACGTAGGTCTGTACTGCACTAGGTCCTCTGAACACACACACACACACACACACACACACACACACATCTGATATTAGAAGAGTATTTGGAAAAAACAGGGTGTGGAAGTTAACTGCAAATGTACTTCAATATTATGAGATTTATAATCATCTAAAGCAGTGAGTCTATGCCTATGTCTATATCTCTATATAATGTATATGTATAGCTTTTAGTTTATTATTTTTCTGGGACTCCTGAGTGTATGAATAAGTAGGTCTCTGATTTTAGTGCCTTTTCTCAGGGCTTTATTCCCTCAGTTTGTTTTGATGTGTTAGAATTGTGGCCCGTGTCAGGACACACCACACTAGGCCCAAACAATTCCACTTGTAAAAAGTTTCATTGGGAGAGAAAGGCAAAGAGTGGTGGCAGAAAGAAAAGATGGGAAGAGAGAGAGTGAGGGAGAAGTGTTCCACATATATATATGGGTTGTGACTTGGTGGACGCAGGTAAAGGTGGGAGGTAAGCCCAATGGATTCTGGGAATATGGTGGCTGTTGCCTTGGCAATAAGTCGGTGAGGCCTGCCTATGTGATGTCAAGAATTTTAGAGGCCCTGATGCCAACATGTTTACCTTGCTCAACTTTGATGTGATAACTTTTGTTTTATCTTATTATATTTTATGTTATAGAAATAAGAATAACATCAATTGACTTGATAATTTTTTTAACTTTTATTGCATTATGATGAGAAAAATTACATGATTTCAATTTATCTGAATTTGTCAACATTTGAAAACATATTTTAAGTAAATAGAATTGTATCATGTTCTTTTTCCATTTTGTACCACAATTCCTCCCAGAGACCCCCTTCAATACCTATAGTATCTTTTTTTATCATATTCTTTAAATTTTATAAAATATTATAACAATAAAAATGAGTATTATAAAAGTTGTTTGATATAAAACAAGAATCAATTTAACAGTCTTATGTAGATTCTTGTCTACACCAATACTGAAAATACATACATTTTTCTCAATATAAATTTTAAATAACTCCAAACATATTATCTGTACCTTTCAAAATAATACATCACTACTAGTATTTTCTTAATGAACATAAATATATAAAATCTTTGTTTGTTTGTTTGTTTGTTTTGTATTTAGTACAGCTTAAAATCGTGGCTCTTACTGTGGGACAAGCCCAAAATAAGAACAATTTTTTAGACATTGGATTTCATTGTAATAAGGCTGTACTTTAATGACCTTCAAATCACCAAAGGATTTCACCTCCATTGTAGCTAATCTGAGAGTTGACAGTTCTGCTGCACCAAGGAATGAATTGTAGGCACAATTTTTGGATACAGAGTTCCTGCTATGGTCAAAGCTATTTGACTTGAGTGAGTGAATTTATTCTCAGCCCATAGAGAACAGGTACATTCATTTAAGAAATGGTGTGTGTATTAAGGTGGTCTATCCATAGTCATTCACCAACTATTTCAATGAACAATGGTTCTGCTTGAAGGGTGGCACAGACATTAGGTGAGGGTAAGAATTTGGTTCATTAGCTGTGATCATTTGGAAAAGCATTCATCTCAGAGAAAGAGTAAGTTATAAAGTTCTCTTCTTCAAACTTAATACAAGAGGTAGAAACATCAAGCAAAGTATTCAGTCTCACTCTTTGTTGTTATCGTACAAGCCCCCTCCCAATTTAATTGTCTATGTTTCTTTTAGGTATATAAATACCTTTGAAATATGTAACCTGTTCTGAAAACCATAGTGTAGTATAAAAACACGAATTAAACAATACTACTAATAGAGAGGCTGAGATAGAAGAAGCAAGATTTCAAGACCCTTATGTTGTACCCAGCAAGACACTGTCATGAACAAACAAGCTGAAAGTGTATATGGATTGTACAAAATTGAACCTATTTCTCCAATTACCAAATTAGAGAGACCATTGGATGAAAATCAACAAATTTCTAATTCCTCATATTTTTGGATTTCAATCGATTTAGGATATGTTGGCAATATTAATTTTCATATTAAGATATTAAGAAAAAGTAATTGTTACTTCTTGTTGTTTTTGTTGTAAGAGGTGGAATTAGGTTTGCATGGATTTGTTGAAAGAATACTTTCTTGCTTCTTCTAGGGTGTAGTTCCACTCCTTATGTTGATGTTTTCCAACTATTATCCTTTGTAGGGCTGGATTTGTTGAAAGATACTGTGTAAATTTTGTTTTGTCATGGAATATCTTGCTTTCTCCATCTATGGTAATTGAGAGTTTTGCTGGGTATAGTAGCCTGGGCTGGCATTGTGTTCTTGTAGGGTCTGTATGACATCTGCCCAGGATCTTCTAGCTTTCATAGTCTCTGGTGAGAAATCTGGTATAATTCTGATAGGCCTGCCTTTATATGTTACTTGACCTTTTCCCCTTACTGCTTTTAAAATTCTTTCTTTGTTTCGTGCATTTGGTGTTTTTATTATTATGTGATGGGAGGAATTCCTTTTCCAGTCTATTTGGAGTTCTGTATGCTTCTTGTATGTTCATGGACATCTCTTTAGGTTAGGGAAGTTTTCTTCTATAATTTTCTTAAAGGTATTTACTGGCCTACTTTGGGAGCCTTCACTCTCTTCTATACCTATTATCCTTAGGTTTGGTCTTCTCATTACATCCTGGATTTCCTGGATGTTCTGGGTTAGGAGCTTTTTCATTTTTGTATTTTCTTTGACTGTTGTGTCAATGTTTTCTATGGTGTCTTCTACCCCTGAGATTCTCTCTTCTATCTCTTCTTGTATTCTGTTGGTGATGCTTGCATCTACGATTCCTGATTTGTTTCCTAGATTTTTCTATCTCTAGGTTGTCTCTCTTTCTGATTTCTTTATTGTTTCTTTTTCCATTTTTAGATTCTAGATGGTTTTGTTCAATTCTTCTAGCTGTTTGTTTGTGTTTTCCTGTAGTTCTTAAAGGGATTTTTGTGTTTCCTCTTGAAGGACTTCTAGCTGTTACCTGTGTTCTCCTGTATTTCTTTGAGGGAGTTATTTATGTCTTTCTTAAAGTCCTGTATCATCATCATGAGAAGTGATTTTATATCTTAATCTTGTTTTTCTGGTGTGATGGTGTGTCAAGGATTTGCTATGGTGGGAGTATTGGGTTCTGATGATGCCAAGTAACCTTAATTTGTATTGCTTATATTCTTATGCTTGCCTTCTGCCATCTGGTTATCTCTAGTGCTACCAGCCCTTGCTAAATCTGATTGGAGCCTGTCCCTCTTGTGATCCTTGTTGTGTCAGAACTCCTCAGAGTCAAGCTGTCTCTGTGATCCTGTGATTCTGGGATCCTGTGATCCTGGGCTTTTTAGAGCACTTGGGAGTGGAGCTTCCTATGGGTGTTGTGGGACTCCCTGGAGAGCTTGCAACCAAGATCTTCTCAGGGCACCTACTGGTCCAGAGAGACTGGGAGGAACCTGAGCCACTGGGCTGGCAGAATTCCTGTGTGCCTGGTTCCACTGGTCCCAGTTTCTCGCCGCTAAAAATTTTTAATAAAACATTTTCAATAGTTTTAAAACAGTATAGAGAATATATCTGTAATTATTTTAAAGTTTTATTTTGCATTAGGGACCAATGTTCAAGATTGTAACAGAGAATTAGTAGTTTCTGCTTCCCACTACAGTTGCTTACTTTTTATAATATATGTCATTGCAGTTAAAATATTTTAAAAATATAAATCATGCTAGTATCAGCAACTGAATTGATCTCATGCTATAAAATATTCATCTCCTAAATTGTAATTAGTATTATTTGGAGTTCTAATATTGAGTATTTAATGGACAAAACCTTTCACATTTTCCCTTTTTCTTCTACATTTAGATATCTTTTTACAGAAAATTTATCTTACAACAGACTATTGAGGAATACATGACTACTAATAGCTTGAGATTAGATTCCAGTGGAAACTGTGTCTTATTCCAACACATCTAATACATATATATGATATGATATGATATGATATTTAAATTTCTGTCAACATTACTAAGATTCATAAAAAATTATACTTTTATTGTTTAACAAAAACTAGTTAAGAGAATTTTAGGCAATCTGTAATTTACATTTGGAAATGTTTGTCATGCTTTAGTGTTAAAGTCTAAAACAGTATGATGCTTACAATACGACTTCTATATATTAATAAAAATAATTATATTTAGGTTCTCATATAGTAGATTATATAAACAAACAATAGTGTCGTCTAGTTAAACCCATGAATCATATAAAAGAACAAAGTATACTAACAAAAGATAGTAGGATGATTAGAGGAAGAACTAGAATTAGAAACAAGCTGGATGAATACTATTCTCTTTTGATGTATTTAAAAATAACAACTGGGTCATTCTGCAGTTAAACTTGCTTGACAGAAAAGACATTAAAAAGAAAATAAGTAACCACTTAGATAATATATGATCCCAAAACAATCAGTTATCTGCATTTGTTTAAACCTTATTTTAATTTAATTTAATTTTAATTGTAATCCTCATGGTCTGAAGCCTTATTTGGCAGGCTGCCTTTCATTATAGCCAATGTTTCTAAAGGGCGACCAGGTCGTGTTGCCATCAATAGTATGCTCACACTAGATGAACTGAAGTTGTGTCTTCTGGTATTAAGCATGATCTTGCCTTAGTTGCACTAGAGATACTTTGGTTGGCATGCAAGACGACACTGTGTTACCTCAGACATTCAGAGGTCACAGCGCTGTTGTTATGGTTTATAAAGCAATATATAATTTATCTACTTTCCCCAACAAGATATTACAAGCATTAAAGTACTTAGTAAGTTTCCAAAATGTTTGAATATTTAGACAAGAATAGCATATGCTAGGCTAAAAATAAAGGCTATTAATAAAAGCCTTTATGCAGTATTGCTGTCATCAAATCCATCTGTCCCTGTGAGAACTCAGCATGTTCACAGCTACTGCCAAGAGAACTGCCCTGTGTAGCAAGGACTTTAAATGACCTATCCACTCATGACTACAGCCATTTCTCTCTATTCACCAGTTAAATGACTGTGAGCTAACACATATGATACTTTGCTTCGAATCTAGTGACATGCTTTCCAGTCCAATTCAACTCCAATAGGCTTTATTTTTCAGCTTTGGGAATATTTATTCGCTAGTTTCAGCTGCCTTTTGTAAAATATCATTCAAATTCATTTTTAGTCTAAGTTGTTTATGGAATAAGTATGAAGTGATTAATTTTCAACAATTATAAAATTACATGTTCATTTTAGCAATATGAAAAATAGACTCAGTAAAAAAATTATATTCTGAGACCATTTAGTATGTGCTTCTGAGCATGAATGAAACCTTTATATAGTGATTCATAAGTCTTCATAGATGGAATATTCATAGTAATTTAGTACTCCTTTTTATCCAAACTGGCCCATCCTGTTATTGGCTTTAGTTATTATCAGTTGTGTCACAATGAATCAAAATATTCTTTCTTACTGTACCTATGTTATCAATCAGCCTTAATTTTCAAAGAAAAAAGCTAAAGATTTTCTATTTAATTTAATTCAAAATACTTATTAAAAGCTACCTATATTGTAGAAATATCTATAATACAAAGATACTTTAAATATTATTACATGAGTGACAGATTTAAACTTCAATCATTACAGTATGATGGCTTATGCCCTATACAGAGGTAGACATTTGGGATAGGAGGGAAAACAAGTGGTACTTAAGTGTACGTGAGAGGGCTTGGTGAAAATGGAAAATAGGCTACATGTCTACAATGAGTCACTGCAGACAAAAGATTAGGAAGAGATTCCAACAAATAAAAGAGGTTGCATAGACATAAGCATCATTACATTAAAAAGCTTTGAAACTTTCTTTTACTTTTCTAAATAAGTTTTCCAAAGATCATGAACCATATATATTTTTCTTACCTTATAATGCTTGATATAAAATAAATGTACTACTAATAAATTATCATTTTTATCTAGAATTTGAAACAAGGAACTAAATGTTATTTGAAATTCTATTAGTCATATGTTCACTATATAGTACATGATGGTTTTGAATTCATGATCTTCCAATATTACTGTGTTAAATTCTGCTGGCTGGAATGATGAGAAAATCCAGCCCTACTATGCAGAGAATATTTTTATATATTTTATTTACATTGATATTTCACTTTATGGACAAATACAAATCAAGGAACAAATGATTAAGGAGAAGAAATGTAAGGAGACTAATGGAAGAAATTTTAAGTAGAGTAATAGAAGGAAAAATGGAGGGAAGCTTTGAAATGATCAGGACACATCTCTACGTGCTAAATGTGCATTCATTTTCCAACAGAAAACTAGGAGTTCAAAGTTTTTATTGAGATTAATTTTGTTACAGAAAAAATACCTTTCAGCAAATCACTCTCCCAAAATAAGAGATACTTTTCAAATACATATAAATTTAAATGGTACATATTCTAAAAAGTTTTATGAATACAATAACAATTAGAAAATAATTTGTTAATTTTTCACAAATATAATGTGGCACAGGTCTCATGCAAGAGCATCAAAGTGACTAATCTAACACTGTAAAATTAAACACACAAACATGCATGTATATATTGTTTAACTTTCTATTGGATATACAGAACTGTTAATAGTATGCATATATATGTATATATACATATATATATATATATACTTATGTAACCTATACTGTAAAATGAAGATCAAGAAGCTTATAAAACCAAGTGAGATTTACACATAGTTAATATGGAAAGACTTTCTGAAGGTATGTCATATTTATAATTAGATGAATATATACGTTCTTGGGGTTCCTCTTCATACATATTAAATGTATCATATGTCAACACAACCAATTGTAAATTTTGGCCAAATCTAGATGTCCCTGATAATGATTGCTCACAACTATCACTTTGTTAAGAATCTGGCATAAATGATTAATGATTTTATAACTGTGCTTTAAATAGTCAAAAATAGAACCTTTTATGATATTGGAATGTTAATGTATTAATGTACTTTTCAATATTTACTAATAATGAATTGATGAAATACTTTAACAGGAAGGGGCAAAAGAGGAAGCAACTTTTTCCCAGGAAGTAGGATTAAGAGTGTAAGTTCTGTGGCTGTAGGAACTTCAGAGAACAAGGGTCAATATTTAATGAAGCTTTTTCCTGAGCTGCTTCTTGCTCAGTCTGAGTTCCCAGTGAGTGGCCATGAACTTTAAAAAATATTAAAGGGATATTTCATATGACTTCATTCATCTGAAATCTAGAAGAGATCAATGGCTTCCCAAGGTCAATTAGTGAAAGAAAGAATAAGATCCAAGGAACCAACAACCTAACAGATGCTTTCATTACTACACTGCCAGATTTTGAAAAGCTCAGAATCCTAGATGACACATCAGTTCTCCCACAATTATCAGTGATGGTCACTGAAGGGAAAGACTTTCCCCAAAAGATGCCCATATGCATTAAGAGAGAATGATTCTCTTCTGTCTCCAGTATCTTTTCATTAATAACTCAGTTGTTATTTGCTGTAATCAACCATTCCAGTATGTTTTATTTTATTGTTTGGTTATGTGGTTATGATGCTCTGCTTTGTTTTAAATACACAGCAAAATTCCTCAATTCTTACAGCTATGCCACTACAAAAGCAAAAGATGAACAAGGATAAAGACAAGGATAGAGAAGATAGAAGGATGGAAGAAGTAAAGTGGTATAAGTAATTTGTAACTAATATGATTGAACTGGTCTATTCAAAATTTAGTTTCTTGTGCTGTGATAAACACACACACACATTCAGACACACATATATACACATAAATACACATACACACATGTGCACACACACATACACACACACAAATGTTTCTAGTTGACTGCTAAATTATTATAGAAACCAGAAGATGTTCATAATAGGATTACATGTTTGAGCTTTGTCAATGTTTTGAAATATAATTACTCAGTTTGTATCTTCAAATATGTTTTATTGCTTAAAACAGACCCTTCTAGAGGAACTTTTCAATATTGCTATGAAGAGAGTCACAATGCTCATTTGCATAGTCATTTGTTGCTTTTTTGCCTACTTAAGTCAAACAGATATCTCCTATATAGAAATTGCAGAACACGTGCTAAATCAGTAGTGTTTGAAGCAAAAGTCGAACATAATTTTGAATTGCCTTAAACAGTTATAAATTTTTATAATGTTAATTTTTACTTACATAAGGAAAGCCCATACACTTGATGGAGCAATTTTTTGAGGTCATTGAATAAAATGTTAAGAACATTAATTAAATTCCCCAAGTAAGGATGTTCTTTCCCCTCTGCTGGTCCCCTTTTCTCCTTTCTTCCTTGCACATTCTCTCTCTTTCATTATATGCCTGGAATCAAACAAAGTCTATATTTTACTTTATTCCCTGACATACCTTACCTGCCTTTTACTTTCACTTGTTGCATGGGTTTTGAAATTCTACAGTGTCTAAGAACAAACAAAAACAGAAAATAAAATTGGATGTGCAAACATTTTTATAGGACAGAGAGACATTCTGCTGCACTGGAATTTAACTGAAATTACAAGTAAGGGGTTTTTCAAAACACAGTGCTCTGGCTGTGTTTCTCTTTAGCTTACTTCCTCAAAATTTCCTCTTCTATTACTTAAACTCCAAATACTCTACTCTTATTTGGTTATGATGGTCAGTTATTTTTGCAACTGTTCTCTCTAAGCAGTGTATTTTACTTTTCCTTCTGTTTTCCCACGTCTAACCCATATTTTCACTCAAATCACACACATCTCCTTTCACCACATTATTATTTTTGTCAGCTAGGTTTAATCTCCCTTTTCCTTTTATAAATCATATAAGTGAAACCTTTATTAAAAATCTCAACAAATATTGTTTACATTCTCTGAGCCAAGCCTTTTTTGTTTAGTATTTATTGATTTTTAACCATCTAAGATTTCTTATGCATTTGACTTGAACTTAGTAAGTTTAGAATGTAGTAGGTTTTTAGTAAACTAGAATTAACACAACATCTTGAACTTCAGTGAGCTTATAAATCATCATGAATGTCTATTAGAGTACCAAACTAGAAAGCAGGGTAGGGAGATTAGAAGCTTTAGATTTAAATAACATGCAAACTTACAGAGAAAAGAGGATCTACAAAACTGGATTGCAAAGAAGAACATGGTTGTGCACTCATTTAATCATATAAATTGAAATATAGAGATAAATGGATCTCTGCAAATTTGAAACCAGCCTGGTCTATGTACTGAGGTCCAGGCTCGTCTGGACTACACAGTGATACCATAACTCAAAAACCATACAAACAATAAGAACAACAAAAGACCCTGCACTCAGTTCGATGGATGGCTGTGAGCCTCTACATCTAACTAGTACCCTCGGAGCTCCCAGGGTCTCAACCACCAACCAAGGACTGCACATAGAGGGGTC
>NW_022196903.1:16127698-16142027 GCF_008632895.1 Mastomys coucha
AAAAAAAAAAAAAAAGAACAACAAAAGAACCATATCTAGCAGAGGAAAAACCATAATCACAAAGTGGTTTTCCAGGGTGAGGCTCATCCATTGTACTCTGTGTCTCAATGTCTCAGGTCCCAGCAATTTCTCAGATGTAGGAAACTCATAATGAGGAGTCTATGGACACAAGTGAGAATACAGGGCAGAGAGTAATTAGTTGTGATGTAGGAAGGACAAGAGAGCTAAAAACTAGAAGGGAAAAAAATAATATGACCTGAGGCAGTCCTCCAGAACTTGATCCCAGACCCCTTGCATCTATGTATTCATGTTAAAAATATATTATTCATGCCACTCAGGTGTTTTTTGTTTTGTTATGAATGCCTTAACAAGCAAATTCAGTAAGTTAATAACTTGATATCAAAATGATCAGACTTTGTACCTTGTCAGTTCATTAATGATTTTCTATATATAAACCATTCAGACATGATGTCTTATTGTACATATTCAACATTATATAAATACATCATGCTTTTTTTTCTATTCTTATGTCTTCAACATCTTACAGTATTTAATTTACTAGGATTGTTTCTTGTTTAGAAACGTGACTGAATGACTCTGGCAGAGCAAAGCTTACAACAGACTTTTCAGAAGACACTTAAGGAATAATACAATTGAAGAAATCAAGTCAGAGTCAGACATGTGGAGTCCTAAGGGATACTATTTTGGTGACAAGTGAAACACCAATAATTTCTTCTCCTGCTTCTTTTCTCAGAATACAGTTTTATCTTTTAAATTGCATCAGTTTTTAACTTCAATAAATGATGAATATCTCAAAACAGTAACACTTCCGTATACATTAGGTTTCTTCTCTGTTTAGTTAATATCTGAGTTAGTTTGAAGTAGGTGAGATAATGGGTCTATAATTGGATGGTGTAGAAACTGTTAACACCTAACTTTCATGTTTCCTCAAAGTACTATAATAATATCATAAAATCTTTTTATACTATAAGAACTGTAGTGGTAGAAAGTAGCTTCAGATAAAGTAATTATTTTTAGCAGAATCATAAAATGACAACTATGATACTATGAAATACATTTGAATTTCTTAATTTTTGAATAATTGTTATTATTTACCTTAAGACTATTTTAAAACTTAGTAGTTATATTTTGCATAAAAGGAAAACTACCTGACACTCATATCAAATCATCTCTTACTGATTATTGTATTATTTATACAAATCACTTTCCAAATTAGAAGTTATATTTACTTCTAATCAATTTATACATGATGTAGTATGAAAATAAATGAGTCATTGTACTTTAATAAAGTTGATAAATCTCATCTCAGTAGGAAGATACCACTATCAGTGTTAAAAATAGTCAAATTTCATTTATAATATGGAGACCATAATATTATTATTGGGCTTCTATAACAAAATATCACAAACTGATAAGACCAAAGAGCAAAATTATTTTTTCTCTTACAGTGTAGTCTACAAGTTCAAAGTCAAGGATCTTTTATCCTTGACCTGTAAGTGCCTCATTCTCGCTGTCTCTCCACCTGGTTTTTCTCTATGCATATAAATCCCTGGTGTCTCTCTATGAGTTCAATTTTATTTTTTATAAGGACAGGAAAATAATTGGATTTGAGCTCACCCATCTGCCCTTGTTTCACATAATGTCCTCTTTGAAAGCCCTAACTACAAAAACATAGACTTTAAGAGGATCTTTGAAGAAGCTTCAATGCTTGTATCTAAGCAATGAAGAAAGCACAATTCATTCTATAATGGTGATGGCTAGAATTCTGGATCTTTTCAAGGCTATTGCTTCTGTAAGAGACTCCCTGACTTACCCAGTACCCTCAGTCACAATTTAATTTCACCAATGCAGTAACTAATCATTCATACTAACACAATCATATTCTACAAATTTCTTCATATTCTGTTCATAGAAACATGTTTTTTTCCCATTAATAAAATCAGGAAATAGTTGACTTATTTTTTCAGATTCCATACGTCTAAAATATTTTCTTTTTTAAAAAGTGGAATGAGCTCAGTGATTAATGTGCTTGTGTGAGGAATGATCTTGCTTTCCAGAACCTATCTACACACAAGAGCTATAAAAGGTTCTTTCTGTAAGTTCAGCCTTCAGAGAACACAGCTCAACTTAGATCAGTACACTAGGCATGGAGGGAAGCACTAGGTTTGATGGAAAAAGCTTTTCTTTCAATTATAAGGGGAAAAGTACCCAGATCTCTAGAGAATTAAGCTTCCACATACATGCACATACATGCAAATATACTACATACACAGATGCATGAAAATGGGATGAAAACAAAATTAAAATAAAACAATATTTTTGCATAAAAATACAGTTCCATGAGCTTCATTGGATCATTCCAAATAATAAATATTCCACTTGTGGTTTATAAAACTTTTACAGAGAAAGTTGTAGTGGATGTCGAAATAATCCCTGAATTAACAGAGAACATGTTCTACTACAATAGGGAAATTATTATGTTAATCACTACATGAAACTATTGTTAAAGTAAACTATGCATAATTTAAGATAAGCATGCAGAGTGGCATAAGAATTCTGTTAGTAAACAAATTTTTAAATAATTTTGAAAATTATTTAAATGAGAAAATCTGTTGGGAACCATGAGAGACTTGAGAAAAACATCCTGACCCAGAGACCTGAGAAAAATATCCTTCCCCAGAGACCTGAGAAAAACATCCTGCCCCAGAAACCTGAGAAAAACATCCTGCCCCAGAGATCTGAGAAAAACATCCTGCCCCAGCTGGCTGAGCACCTTAGAATAAACATCCTGCTCTCCAAGATCCAGCTTGGCCCTGAGATAAGAAACATTCAGTGTACCATGACTTCTGAGAACCTCCCCCCCCAACTTTCCCCAGGGTCTTATCCCCAGAAGATCCTGTAAACATCCTTCTCCCTCCTTCCTCTCCCCCTCCCCTTATAAACTTCCTTCTCCCTCCTTCCTCTCCCCCTCCCCTCCAAGATTTTTGCTTTAAATATGCCCTGCTCAACCAAGTAAACGGCTCTTGACAAGCAATGCTTCCTTGAGTCCTGTCGTCTCTCTCGCCCATTCTTTATTCACAGGTTGTGACCCTCCTCGTTTCCCCGAATAACTTGACCTGCAGGCCAGGTCAAAAATCATGGAGAATTCTAGGTGAAAATTAATTCAGGCACAAATAATTAGCATAGAGGTGAAATGTATCACTTTAAGTAGACTCATCTGGAATACATAGTGAGAGAAGAAAAGTTGAAGCACACGATATGCAATATAACACATTACATCATAATGAGCAACTGTAAAAGATAGTATGCTGTTCTATATATGTAAACTATTGATTGTATAAACAAACAGATAAATATATTCATGTTCCTCAAACATAATACTGTTGCCTCTATTTGATACCTATACTAAGTGTCATAGGATGTCCAAGAACTCCTAGAATTTTGATTCAATAATTGGTGGCACTGGGTTCTTTCCATTGATTAATGACGTTTCTAAAGCTGTTTTATTTATTGATTTAGTTTTAAAGAAAACTAGGTTGTACGTGTTGTTTTTAGCACATGGAGATTGATCAACTTCACTATTCATTCCACATAAAAATGTTGAATTTAATAAAATGATTTAAATATTAAAACATTAATTTAAAACACTAGATTCTTATAAAATTATGTAGTTATAAAATTGACATTATATGAGAAATAGGGATATATATTTATATATACATATTTATTATTTGTAGAGAAATATATATAATTTTTTAAAGAAAAAATATATATTGGTTTAAAAAGTTTAGTAAGAATGGGAGCTGAAGGGTTTGCAACCCCTTAGGATGATCAACAATATAAACTAACTAGTACCCTCAGAGCTCTAAGGGACTAAAACACTAACCAAAGAGTATACATGATGGGACTAATAGCTCCAGAAGCATATGTATAGCAGAGGATGTCCTTGTCGGTCATCAGTGGGAGGAGAGGCCCTTGGTCCTGTGAAGGTTCTATGTCCCAATGTAGGGGAATGCCAGGGCCAATAAGCAGGAGGGGGTGGGGTGGTGAGCACAGGGAGGGGGGCAGGGAACAGGGGTTTGTTTTAGTATTTCTTTTTATTAATTTAATTTTACTTGATTTTTTGAGGGTAACCTGGGAAAGGAGATATTGTAAATAAAGAAAACATCTAATAAACATGTAAATAAAGAAAATATCTAATAAATAAATAAGCAAAAAAAAATGATAAAATGGGATGAATTCCCAAGACATCAAATTTAAGAATATTTCAAGTTGTTTTTACCTTTAATATATCAACAATCATGTTTAACAGATTATCTTGTGTCAACACTAAGCTTTCAGATAAAGAAGGTATTTTATTCCTATTTAACATCCAAGGCAATACAAACAAGACTGGACTGGGTTCAATTTTATACAGTGGCCGGATAAGTTACATACTTAGCAATTAGAAACGACTTGAAGATGTAAAGAGGGCCTCAGAGCCTAAACAATCTGATTCACTCTCTACAATGTGAGTGACTAGAAGACTAAAATAACTGCAGATATAAAAATTTACTTGTAACTAGTCGTAACTCATGACAATAAACTTGAGTCAATGGATTTAAACATTTTTAGACCATGTTTTTCATTATACAAATAGTTGGCAAAGAGTAGTCATAGAAGCCTCAGTATTGAAAACGTTGGAAATATGTTAGTGGACAGACAGATTTGATTTTATTCAATAGGAATGTTGTAATTTCTCTGCATTCTTAAATATTTCAATTTATTTACATTTTCATAAAAACAGACATATTAAAGAAAACAGAGAAGAAACAGAAAGTACAAGAAATTCCTAAGACTACACAATATACTGGCATGTTGCAACTTCATAAATTTAGAATTGTGCACAGTTATGGTGGGTTAACTTGGAGAAATGCACTGTGTTTAGCCATTGCACACATTACTGCCATTTAACTGCACATCACCTAAGACATTGCTGCCATGTTTTCTTAGTGGCTTTTGGCTTTTCTATTGTTTTAAAGAGACACTGAGCAAAGAAAACTATAAAAGAAAATATTAAGTGGTGTTCATGTTTTCAGAGTTTTATAGTCCATGCTCATCACTACAGATCTCATAGCAACACACAGGCAGACATAGTGCTGGAGCAGTAGCTGAGAACTTACCTTCTGATCCACAAGCAGTAGGGGGCAAACAGAGAGAGAGAGAGAGAGAGAGAGAGAGAGAGAGAGAGAGAAGGAGACAGAGAGACAGAGACAGAGAGAGACAGAGAGAGACAAACACACAGAGAGACGGAGTGAGACAGAAAGAGACAGATAGAAATAGAGAAAGACACACTGAGAGAGACACAGAGAGACAGAGAGAGACAAACACACAGAGAGACAGAAAGAGACAGATAGAAATAGAGAAAGACACACAGAGAGAGACACAGAGAGACAGAGTGAGACAGACAGAGGCAGAGTAAGACAGAGAGAGACAGACAGACAGACACACACACACATACACACACAGAGAGAGACAGAGAGAGAGACAGAGAGACAGAGACAGAGACAGAGTGAAAAAGAGACAGAGTGAGACAGAGAGAGAGACAGAGAGAGACAAACACACAGAGAGACAGAGTGAGACAGACAGAGGCAGAGTAAGACAGAGAGAGACAGACAGACACACACACACACACATACACACACACACACAGACAAACAGAGAGACAGAGACAGAGAGACAGAGACAGAAACAGAGTGAGAAAGAGACAGAGTGAGACAGATAGACAGAGACAAACACAGAAAGACAGAGTGAGACAGAAAGAGACAGACAGAAATAGAGAAAGACACAGAGAGAGACACAGAGAGACAGAGTGAGACAGACAGAGGCAGAGTAAGACAGAGAGAGACAGACACACACACACAGAGACAGAGAGACAGAGACAGAGTGAGACAAACACACAGAGAGACAGAGTGAGACAGAAAGAGACAGACAGAAATAGAGAAAGACACACACACAGAGAGGCAGAGTGACACAGACAGAGGCAGAGTAAGACAGAGACAGACAGACAGACACACACACACACACACACACACACACAGAGAGAGAGAGAGAGAGAGAGAGAGAGAGAGAGAGAGAGAATGGTGTGAAGTTTAAAAACCCAAAAGCCCACCCACAGCACTACACCTCTGCCATCAAATCCAGACACTTCATAATCATTACCTGATTAGTTCTACCAACTGGGGACCAAACAATCAAACATGAGTCTGTAGGGGTCAGTGTCCTTCAAACCATGGCATACAGGGAAAATTGCTTTTGTACAGATGGAAATGTGAAAGTACAAATGTTTTTTTTTTTTTAAATAGGACAATAGGATGTGAGATTTAGATTGAGAACCATAGCAAAATGTACTCAATATTCTGCCATAAAATTACATTTTGAAAACCCTCTGCTTGGGTTCAATAACTACTCAACACTCAGTATTGAGTTTAATTACAGAAGAGAACTGGAGATTCAAACTTGTAAATATGATTGATTCAGACAGGAGTCTGACACAGTTACAGTAAATACTATTCTGACAAGTCTTCCACAGCTCCTACCCACCTTGGGGCTCAGCTATCACATGGAAACATGCTCATAAAAAAGGGAACACAGACACAGGACATTCTCTTCAGTGAAAACTAATTGTAAAAACATCATGCTGTGGCTAGCATTCATTAGCAGCTATTGCTAATGATTAACGTTATCTAGTCTTAAAATAAAATGTGATATTTAGGTTTTTTTTTTAAACTATTTGTTTGCTGTGTAAAATATCTGCCGATAAGAACACAAGATGCCTAGCAAGAAATGTTCCCTTTCTTTCTGCATTTGGGTAAAGTTGAGGGAGGTTATAGTCTTGGAGCAGTGTAATCTTCTTGTGCTAGATAGACATTGACCTATCTAGAGTGCCTGTATACAGGAAAGAGGGTTTCTGTTCCCTTAGAGACAAAACAGAAACTGAGCAGAACCACACTTCTTTATGTAATATGACATTTAGGTTATGTGGGGGCTAGAGAGCTGGTTGTTCTTCCAGATGTCCCGGGTTTGATTCTCAGCACTTACATAGCAGTTTGTAACCATCTGTAACCCCAGTTCCAGGGGATCAAAAGCCTTGTCTTATCTACTGTAGGTAGCAGACACACACATGGTATACAGACATACATACAAGACAAACACTAATGCACGATATATAAAATATAAATAAAATATTTTTAAATGATGGTTTGACCTTTTTGAATTCTGTGGACTGTATCTTGGATGTTCTGTGCATTATTTTTGCTAATATCCACTTGTTAATGAGTACATACCATACATGTCTTTTGCATTTGAGTTACCTCAATCAGGAAAATATTTTCTAATTCCATCCAGTTCCCTGCAAAACTCAGGATGTCCTCATTCTTAATGGCTAGTATTCCACTGTGTAATTGAACCACATTTTCTGGATGCATTCTTCTGCTGTGGGACATCTGAGTTTTTTCCAGCTTCTGGCTATAACAAACAAAGCCTCTATGAACATAATGGGACATGTGCTTCTATAGCATGGTGGGGCATCATTTGTCTATATTCCCAGAGTGGTATTGCTAGGTCTTCAGGTTGATCTATTTCCAATTTTCTGAGGAACCTTAAGATTGATTTCCAGAGTGGTTGTATCAGTTTGCAATTCTGCCAGCAATGGAGGAGTGTTCCTCTTTCTCCACATCCTCTCCAACATGTATTGTCACCTGAGGTTTTGATCTTAGGCATTCTGATTGGTGTAAGGTGGAAACTCAGGGTCATTTGATTTGCACTCCTTTGATCACTATGGACTTTGTACATTTCTTTAGGTGCTTTTCAGCTATTTGATATTCCTCTGTTGTGAATTCTTGGTTTAGTTCTATATCCCATTTTTTGATTGGGTTGTTTGGATTTTTGGAGGTTAGCTTTTCGAGTTCTTTATATATTTTGGATATTAGCCCTCTATCAGATGTGGGGTTAGTGAAGATTTTTTCCCCAATCTGTAGGTTGCCGATTTGCTTATTGTCTAAGTCCTTTGCTTTACAAAATCTTTCCAGTTTCATGAGGGCCCATTTATCAATTCTTGATGTTAGGGCATGAGCCACTGAAGTTCTGTTTAGGAAATTTTCCCCTGTGCCAATGAGTTCAAGGCTCTTTCCCACTTTCTCTTCTATTAGATTCAATGTATCTGGTTTTATGTTGATATCCTTGATCCACTTGGGCTTGAGCTTTGTGCAAGGTTACAAATATGTTTCTATTTTTATTTTTCTATATGCAGATAGCCAGTCAGACCAGCACCATTTATTGAAGATCCTTTCTCTTTTCCATTGTAAATTTTTGGCATCTTTGTCAAAGATCAAGTGTGTGTAAGTGTGTGGTTTTATTTCTGGGTCTTCAGTTATATTTCATTGATCAACTTGTCTGTCTCTGTACCAATACCATGAAGTTTTTTTCACTATTGCTCTATAGGAGAGCTTGAGGTCAGGGATGGTGGTTCCTCCAGCCATTCTTTTATTGTTAAGAATTGTTTTCTTTATTCTGTGCGTTTTGCCTTTCCAGATGAATTTGAGAATTGCCTTTTCCATGTCTTCAACAAGCTGAAGGTCCCAAGTGAGGACATCCCAGTCCCACTTTGGGGGAGAAGAGAGCAAACACAAGCTGGGAGGGAGGAAGAAACCTGAGAGGGAAAGGAGACAGGGGGTGAGAGGGGAACATGATCTGGTATTGAGTGGGGGGGGAAAGGATTGAAGTCATGAGGGCCAGCATGAATGGAAACAGACAACCTCAGGAGATCGGAGTTTGCAGGGAACGTCCAGAATGTACCAGAGACCTGGGAGGTGAGAGACTCTCAGGACTCAACAGTAGGGACCCTAGATGAAATGCCATGCATTGGGGAGAGGGACATTGTAGAGCCTATCTCCAGCAGAAAGACAAGGCAAAAACCAAAATTTCATCACATATTTTAATGCCATTTGGTAAGTGTTACCACAGCTTGATTTCTTTCCAGGCTCATGAAGAGAATCTGTGGCAAATGTATCTTAATAATTCCCTGAAGTTTGCATTATAGATAGGTAAAAAGTAGTTTGAATCTATGTATTTAATCACATGATGGCTCACAACCACCGACAATGTGATCTGATGCCCTTTTTTGTCCTGGCAGTGGTGGTGCTCGCCATTAATCCCAGCACTTGTGAGGTAGAAGCAGGTGGATTTCTGAGTTCGAGGCCAGCCTGGTCTACAGAGTGAGTTCCAGGACAGCCACGGCTATACAGAGAAACCCTGTCTAAAATATATATATGCATATATACATAACTAAACATATATATATATTTATGTATATGTGTGGGTATGTGTATATATATATATATATATGTATACCATTCACATACACACATACACATACACACATATATATGAGTCCATAAAACTGAAAGAGAGTAAGAAGAAGGGATATGAATTATGAATGAGAGTTTGTAGGGAGGCAAAGGAAGTGGAAAATTACATAATAATGTTATTGTCTAACACACTAAGAGAAATAATAAAACAAAAAAAGTTGTGCTTATACAGTCCCCATAGAGGCTGAAGGGTTGCTTTTGATCTCCCTTTATGTGAGTATGTGCTTCACTCTGACTTTTCTTCACAGTATCTTTTCCTGTACACATCTTAGCCATGGGTATAATTTTATGAGGAGTGAGAGTCCTTTCAGTGAAATAATGGCCAATTATGAAAGGTATTAATAAGAGAAATTGATGTTAGTTTCTCAACAAAATTTAATTGAGAACTAAAACAAGTAAATATACCAAATACTAATTGAACTTCCTTCATAAAACAAACATATGAGACATTTATGACTTCAGAAAGCAAAGTATTTTAAAGTATATCATAATCATTTCCTCATTTAAATAAATAACACACTTCTGCTGTATCTTCTCAATAAAACTAAATTAACAATACTTGAACAAAATAGTTTCTAGATGGTTTTCATGAATATAGAAGAGGGGTGTGCAGATGTGTGTGGAACAAAGTTAAGGTTTTTTTTAACTCACTCATAATTTTTAAGTTGTATGTAAAATATAATTTTCAGTATGCATGCAATTATGATGATATACACTGTCTATATGCTGAATAGTGTCATAGCATTAATATTTACACATTCTATGATTTGCCCTATAATTGTTAGACTATCACAATGTATTGTTAATCATCATTACAGAATAGGAGTAAAAATTACATTGCCCTCTAACGAAATGAACAGGCTCATCCTCAACCCCAACTAAACATGCAATTGCTGTGGTGCTGACAGGAGCTGGCTCTGTGGAATGAAAACACCATCTGTGCTGAGAAGACATACCTGTTTGTATGCTTTTCTTCTCAACAGCCCTTGTTTACAGTGAAAGTGAATTTTATATCGATATAAAGTGTGAGTTTATTGCTGCAGAAGTCCGTAATGTGAGAAAGAGACACATTGAAAAGCCCAAGATTGATTGCCCTTGTAAAAGGCAGAAACACAGCATGCACTAGTGAATATGTGGAGAAGCACAGAAGGGTTGGAGGCCGATTTGCATTCATCAGAGGTTCGATGCTGCATTATGCATTCTGTGGGATTGTATTCAAAGTTCTCTTGCAAATTAGAAAACTTAATGCTATGCTGGCAATAGGACCTCATAGTTATGCTTTAAAAATAAGCATTTGGTTTTCATTTTCCTTATAGCAATGTAAATCATCACTGTAATTAATGTTATGAAGTTTTGTAATACAGTAAAATTAAGCAACATCTGTACATTGCTTTACCATAGATTTGATATCCTGTACTTCACAGAAAGGAGTGAGAAGTGATAATACTTAGCAGGATTTTACCGTCCACCAGGTATCTGTATTTTGGGTTGGTATTTCCTTATATCATTGATTACTCTAATAAATTATCAATAATGACAAGCACAATCTCAAGCATATCATAGAGGTCATTTGATTCTCTTTAGGTACAAGTATATCACTAGTTACAAATGCTCATGAGAATCATTGATAGTCACATTTTCTAGTATTTATGGAAGGTTGCTTCTTGGAGGACTGCTGACTCTTCTTCTTCTCTGTTGCTGCATAAGTCCTAGAGGGTACCTGTTTCCTATGGTGATTAGCTCTGGGTCATTGATGCAATCCTATTTGTCCTTCAGCTCTCCAGCACCAGAGCATCCCACTTTCAGTAAACAACCTCCTCCCATAGAATTCTTAGCATGGTTTCTACATTCCATACTAGGCACGGTTACAACCATGGTAGCTGAGATGGTTTAATCTGTCTTTGATTTCAATTCATGCTACTCAACAAATATTTACCTACAGCATTGTCAGGCACTCTTAAAAAGCACCAACCTCAGGCTTAATATTCTGAATGCAGGCTCTCCTGAGGAGCTCACAGCATTCATCCACTGTGCCTTTACACATCCATCCACCTGTGCCTTTACTTCAAATTACTGTGCTGAATCCTCACTTACTGCAGTTCTTCTTGCATTTGTTCATTGTGCTTGTTTATTTTTTCTCCTTTGACCAGGTCTCATGCATATCCCAGTCTTGCCTAGACCTTTTGGTCATCTTGTTGTTCCCATTGGGTTCTGAGAATAGAGGCATGTGGCATGACTGATTTCTGATCATGACATTTCTGAAGACTGATTCATAATTAGTCATTTCCTATACAATGCCATATTTTTTTATGTGTTTTCCAAAATCTCATACTTTAAAATCATTATTTGTCTCATTAAACTGTATGAACATCTAGTTTCTAGTCCTTTAAAAAAATAATAAAACTGTTTTAGCGAAGAGATTACCAATCTAAATGTAGAAAAAAATAAAGAAAACTCCTAAGGAAAAGTTAAAGCTAAATATTGTGATTCATATGCAACCCAAACACTGCAAAAGAGTTTTCTCAAAAGAGATGAGAAAGAGAAATTAAGAAGGAGAAGTAGAAGACAGATAAGGGGAAAGTGGAGGAGGGCAAAAAGAGAGAATTAGAAAAGGCTGTAAGTAATGTTCTATATAGCCAGATATTAGAGTGAGCACACAGACACATTTGCTTAGAGTCATTTTCCCAATGTAGCATGTGTTAAAAACTTTTAGTACTATATCATTTGAATCATAAAACCAAATTTCTTTCATTTCCCGTGACTTCCTTGGTTGGTAATGGATACTGTATGATAAAGCAGTTACTACACTAGTGTGTGTGTGTGTGTGTGTGTGTGTGTGTGTGTGTGTGTGTGTGTATGTGTATGTGAGTGTGTAATTTAGAGATCTCAGGACTTAACAATTCTGTTTTCTGATTCTCAGAAGCACAAGGTTCCACATAGTTTATCTTAATCATGCAGAGTAATTTTTTGAAAGATAAACAACTTTGAATCCAAACAATAAAAGAATTTTTTCATCCTTGGGTCATAGTGAGAAAATATTATTAAATGTCACCCCTGATATTTGCTATTCTATCTGGAAATATAGGTCTCTTATGAAAATGTACATATCACAAACCTGCTTACAAATCATCCCTCTTGAAATTTTAACATATGTAGTAGTTGCAGTTTGATCATATTATGTCTTAGTCTTTTGCATCTACCAAGTGACTCTTCAAACACTATATCACTTGTTTTTATTGAATGTTCTTTTGTAAGTGTAGGAGCATGGTAAATATTTTCATTCCATTAGCTGAAAATCTCACAGTTAGTTATTGATATTTATTCTGGAGAGGGTGTAACTTCTACAAATAACAGTTCTTCCTTCTCGCTTAGTGTGTAGGGAATAGAGAAATCCCTGAGGCTTATAATTAAGAGCAAAATAGGTCTAGGAAAAGACAAAGAACAACTAGATCACTATTTAATGACATGTCTGTCTTTACTAAGAAGGTTTCTTGGTCCCAAAGACCAGCCCCTGCTCATTACCCTGCCTTTTATATTAACTTCAAAATCTTAATTTCACCCTTCAGTATAAATAAAATTTGGTTTGCTTTTTTGTGTGTTTTAACACTCATATCCTAAATATTTACCATCCTGTAAAAAAAAAATAGACAAACTGGCACAGACACAAAAGTAGAAACCACCAATGACAACTTCCTAAACCCAGTGCTTCAGAAACATGCCTAGCAAACAGAAGCTGATGAATAAATACGTGACTAATGAATAATAGAGTAATGTAGAACCTTGGAGAAATGATACTTAAGGAGATGGTGCACTAAAGATGAAGTCCTTGGGAAGCTCCACAATAGAATCAAGGACTCTCGAGCTAAAGCTGAGTATTTACCAGCTCAACAAAAATTTTATTCTTACAGATTTTTATGTCCACACAGCACCTCAGGACCTCAATAATTATAGGCAATGGTTTCAATGAAACAGAACATGAGGAAAGATTTCTGTGTTGCAAAACCTAAGATATTGTTTATCTAAGTAGATGCTTCATTAAAGTTCCTCTGTTTTCACAGGTGGGATTAAAAAGCACACTCTGTTTGAGCCTCTTGAGAATGTTCCTGTTGAAAGCGTGGAAAACAGCTCCTGACACTTTTTCTGGAGTTGACATAAAGCTGCACCAAAAGCTAAATTTTACCTTTTATCTCTGTGTTCTAATTAGCCATCTATTATTGCTACATATGGCTTTTAATTTTTATAGCCATGAATTATGTGAGTTCTTTCATTGTTAAAACAGTCAGCAGTGCAAGCTCTTTGGAATGAGGCAATTCATTTAGTGAATGTACACATTCTTGCTTACGACAATTGTACACCATAAATTCTGGATTCCATGCCTCCCTGTGCATCTTTAGATCATCAGCAGTAGGAAATCATGGCCATTGTGTTCTCTCATAATCGCTCTTGATTAAATATGAGGGAAACATACTTGTATTAGCTACTCCAAACTGAACAACGTGTTATCATTTTTTATTTTGGAAAACAAATCATGTATCTTAAGTAATAGCTCACTACAAACTCCCACCCACATCCTTTATCTTTCTATATGAAAAACAATAATGTCTTTATTAAGTTTTTGTTTATTTATTTTGTTTCTAAGTATGTGTTTAGATATCCCCATGTCATGTTTTGAGCATAGAGATCAGAAGACACCTTGTTGGAGTTGCCTCTATATGTGTATGAAATCTGCAGGTTTTCTTTTTTAATACTCATTTCAATCTTTTCTGACATCTTTTATTTCACTATTAAATGTTGCAACTGTAATGTACAATTTGGTGTTTCCCTCAGAGTGAACAAAATATAGTGCTGAGGAGTATAATATGAACTAAAGTAGTTTGTGAGGAGAATTGTTTTTTTTTTTT
>NW_022196903.1:16142037-16152600 GCF_008632895.1 Mastomys coucha
TTTTTTTTTTCTCAACAAAGAGGGTAGTGGTAAAATTGTTTACTTTTCTTGTCATAGGTAGAACGTGATATTTCAAGGCTTTTTATTTATAATTTGTATAAAGACTCAACCAATTCCAATGAGTATATAAGAATGCTACTACATAAATATGGACAAACTGACTATGACATTAATATAAAACACAAAAGCCTAAGAATGGTCAACACAGTACTGAAGGGGGGCAGGTTTTGTGAATCAACACCTTATACAAGAATTATTATACAGCTATAATAATCAAGATAGCATACAGCTGACAAAAGTTATTAGAAGTGAGCAATGGAAGACAGGAACAATGCATGTTTTCCCAAAGAACAAAGCCATTAAATCTGGAGCGATGGTAAACTTTTCTAACAAATGATACTGTAGCAGCTGAAAATCCATAGCATGTTAAAATGATAGAGTCAAGCACTAGACCTTTAATCAGGCATAAAAATTGCCTCAGCAATGACTATAATCTTAAACACAAAGCTAGAAAATTCATATCTATAGGAGAAAAATGTGATCCTCAAGTGAGGAGTGACATTTTAAATAGAACATGAAAAGAAGTTTCATGGGAAAGGAAGTTGAAAGCAGGACTTAATCAAAATTGTTAAAATACATTTCTCAAGTAACAGATCAAAAGTAAATATTTACAAAAATGCATGTTATATTTATGTTGTCTGAAATATGGAATGGAAAGAATTTCTAATATTCAGCAATGAAAAGAACTCAAATTTGTGCCAAAAGTATTAACACACAACTCTAATACACACAAAATTAAGTAGTTGGCAGCTGTCTTAAAATGATGAACATATATCATGGTCTCAAGGTTATGTATCTATAATATTACTCAAAATAACAGTGAGGCTCAACTCTCCACCTATGACAGCAGTTAGAATTGAAAACACATACAATGTAAGTGGAGAAACAGAAATCCATCTCTTGGGGAATTACAAAATTTCAACTTGGAAATTCCCCAAAAAGGGGATAGTGGTTTTCCACATATTTGCTAAATTTGAAAGCATCCAAGATGTGCTCTAGCAGATGAATGGACAAATAAAACATTGTAAACCCAATGAATTTTTATTTGATGCTAAAAAGAAATGTACTATAAATACATAAAAAGACATGAAGGAAATTCAAATGTGTATGTCCAAGTAAAACCACTCATTCTGCAAAAGCTACACACTGTTTGATTTCAACTTTATTATAGTTTGGAAAAGACAAAATTGTGGATAAAATAAACTGCAATAAAATGATCAAAGGCTGCTGGTGGCTAAAGGAGAGGACACTGGGTCTTTTAGGGGAGTAAACACTTCAGTACAATGCTGTGCTGAGTGAATGCCATTATGTAACTATTCAAATATAGAAAATACACTAACACAGAAACTGTATCTATATTATTCTATAGACACTGGGTGACAGGATGGATCAATATAATGTCATCAATTTTAATAAATGTGATTCTGTTGAAAGATATTAGAAGTTAGGATTATGTTGGGATAAGGACAAAGATGACTAATCATGCTGCCATCTGTTAAACTTAACTATGAGCATAAAATTTCTTTAATCATCAAGTTTGGTTTATAAAAGCAGCACACAATAAATGGAATCTAAGAATCTGGGTGATATGTATTTAAAAATACATATGAAGTGGAATATAATAGAGAGCAGAAAGAACTCTGATTTATGATAATGTCAGGGAAACATGGAACCAACATCAACTGTCACCACCTTGTTGCTTGTTTTTTTTAAAAAATGAAATCAAACTTACTTAAAAGTGGAGGTAAATTTTCTGAATTCTCACAACAGAGAAAATCCTTAATTAATCAGTCCATGAAAACATTGGTATTTTTTTGAAAGTGTTGTTGTTCCTTGTAAAATCATCGTCTATAGCATGGCACCATGAGTTAGAATTGGTAGAAAGCAAAACCTCCCTCATGAGGTGTCTGAAAACAAAAAGAGTGAAATCAAGTCATCAAGCTTACAGTTGAGGGAAATGATTCCATCTCATAGAGAAAGTAACAGGCATCGTTTTATACATTCACTAAACATAGTTTAGTGAAGAAAAACACTAAAAATGATAGGAGGTGCAAATGTAATGTGTAGATGAAAAGACTTTTTCATCCCCTGTAAGCCAAGTAGTATGGAAGTAAGAGCCAACTTTTCTTCCATGCTGTGAAACTGGGACTAGATAGCTAGTAATGCTGAGCACATTTGAACAGAGTGGAACTGTTATGGCATCAAAGATGCACAAGCCAAAACTTAGTACTGGAAATGTGCCATGAGACAATAGTATTCTGGACTCTTGGACTGGTCTCAAATGGAATTAAGGAAACATAATAAATTGTCACTAAAGAATGATAGAAAGTGAAAACAATAAGTGGCACTTTTCTATCAAAATTAATTTAATCAGAACAGTTTCTGATTAAAAGTAAAGTAGACTTTTATAAATAAAATAGATTTTATTTATTTGTTATTAATGATAATGTAAAAAGGATTATTGATAGTGATAAACCAGCACTCATGCTTCATGATTTTAACATAAATATCAAAATAAGAGACTGATGTAGGCATACTAATTTCTGTGCCATGTCCAATATGTTATGACTTCCAGTTTAGTCCTTTTAAGGGATATTTGGGTGTGCGCACAAGTGTTTCTTCGATTCTTGTATTTTCCCTTAAGCTCATTTCCTTCCATTTGTTTCTCTTTTCCAATGCTTTTGTGATATATGATTATCTCTTAGAAGCCTGTTTATTTCCTTAATGAAAGAGTTAAAGGGAAAGATTGAGATGGGGAGGGAAGTTGGAAGAAACTGGGAGAAATAGAGGGTGGGGAAAGTATAATCAGGATACATTATATAAGAAAGAAAATTTTATTTTCAACAACAGCAACAAAATATATGCCAAAAGAAAAAATTGGGGTGGGAAGAGATGAGGGGATTGTGGGTGTGCTAAGGGGACGAGTTAAAAAGTAGGAGTTGGATATGTTCAAATCTTTGGAAAATATATGAAACAAAATATTTTTAAAAAATAAAACATTTTACATTTTGAATTCATAACTATTTGAATTGTGTTATTTGCATGTTGTGAAAGCTACAAATCACTCAATAGAAGCTCATTCAAAATAGAGTTTTGATTTTCTTTAGTCATAGGAGCCAATTATGTGTGCACTTTAACTAAAGTGCATGGTTGCAATAACAGGTGTAACTAATATAAACAGTTTGGCATGGGGCACATAAATTCTTTCTAAGAATGTCCCCAAAGCAATGGGGCATTAAGTATGTGGGCATATTAGCAGAGTTATCACATAACTTCTTATTCAAACTGGAATACTTTGAGCGTTAAAGAAGTTGTTAATTGGATGGATCACTGGGAAGTAAGCAAATACTGTCACAGTCTAGCAAACGGGATGTTTGTCTATGCTATTAACTTGGAATATTGTCTTCATGAAATGCCATTAATCATTTATTTAAAAATTTGTTTTAGGATCTTAATGGGAATTTAGAACTATAGGCAAGATGCAGCTTGTTGTTAAAGTTTTGTACTTACTTCCACATTCATAGAAAAATTAACAGAGGAAATTAAACAGAGAAAATTATAGTTTTATGTACACATTCAATTCACTCACCTGAAAACTATTTTAGAATACAAGAATCATAGCTATTTGAATGTAATCACTCCTTTTACTTAGTGAAAGTGATTCAAGAAATATACAGCAAAGATTATAAAATCACTCTCTGTGGATACTGTGGAAATCCTCCAAGAACCTTCCAGCCCTCTTTCCAACATACCGTTAATTTATTCTTGTCTGGTAAGGACTAGAGAGGCTTTGCCACACTTCACAAATGAAAACTCATGGGTCTCATTCTATCCAACTGTGCTTCACAATATGTCTATATTATTTTCTCTAATGGGCCAGTATAGCCACGTTCCTAAAGATTATTCACAATAGGTGAATAGGTGAGAGGTGCACACCAAATTTGACAGAGTCCACCAGCAAGTGACAGACAGTTCCAGTGACAATGCAGAAGCAATTCTCTCAGGACCAACCTGAATCAATTTCCCTTTGCTGGGTATCTCCATCTACTTTCAAACTTGCTCAATTCATTCTGCTCTCCTACAGCTCACAGGGGAAACAGCTCAATCACATACTGATCTCTGTTGTGTTTGGTTCTGTCATGAATATTGAATTATCATGTGATGCTTGGGAATTAAATTAGAAACTCAGAGAAATAAGTGAAAGGAGAAGTGAGGGCACCCAGTTGTCTGGTTCTGTCTTCCTCAAGGAAGATCGTTTTCTTCCCTAATTGTGATTTTTCTTTCTTTATTTTGTTGGAATTAGAGATTAAAACAAACAAACAAACAAATATATTTATAATTTTAAAAGAACATGACCCCAGAAGCAATCTCCAAGAAGCAATCTAGAGCTCACAAAACTTAGAACTGGTGCTACTGCTGCTGCAGCAGCTCTAACCAGAAGGCAGGTGAATAACATCACGGTTTCCTCTCCACTATTTTATGCTTAGAGCTGGTCTACCAGGTACAACAATAGCATCTAAGGCATTTACACGGAGCCTTTTCCTTTCCTCCATGGTGTTACCAGCATCACTTGCCTTTGTATTTAGTGCATTTGTGCTTCTTTTCAAAGTTAGATGATGGCTTTATCCATCTTCTTAAAATTTGAACATGATAAGAAGAGTGTGGTAAGATTATATCATCATGGACATCATACTGTCCATTGACAATAACAGGTGTAACTAACATAAGCAGTTTGGCATGGAGCAGATAAATTCTTTCTAACTATGTCCCCAAAGCAATGGGGCATTGAGTACGTGGGCATATTAGCAGAGCTATCACATAAATTCTTATCCAAACTGGAACACTTTGAGCGTTAAAGGAGTCCCCATTTTTTGGAATTCAGTTATGTTTATTATTAGTTTTCTTCTTTCCTTAGTTTTTACAAAAATATCTTCATCTCACATAATTAGATTTTATGTACACATTTATAAATATTTCTTTGTACAATGAGATAAGAATGGATTAATTTGCATTTTTGTACATGCCAACTGCCAGTAGAGCCAGCACCATTTGTTTCAAAATGCTGTCTTTTCTCCACTGGATGGTTTTAGGTTCTTTGTCAAAGATCAAGTGACCATAGGTGTGTGGATTCATTTCTGGGTCTTTAGTTTTATTCTGCTGATCCACCTGCCTGTCACTGTAACAATACCATGCAGTGTTTTGTTTTGTTTTGTTTTGTTTTAATCACAATTGCTCTGTAGTAAAGTTTAAGGTCAAGGGATGGTGATTCCACCACAAGTTCTTTTATTTTTGAGAATAGTTTTTGCTATCCTAGGTTTTTGTGGTATTCCACTGAATTTGCAAATTGCTCTTTCCAAGTCTGTGAAGAACTGAGTTGGAATTTTGATGTGGAATGCTTTGAATCTATAGATTGCTTTTGGCAAGATGGCCATTTTTACTATATTAATACTTCCAATCCATGAGCATGGGAGATCTTTCCATCTTCTGAGATCCTCTTTGATTTCCTTCTTCAGAGTCTTGAATTTCTTGTCATACATACATCAGCTTTGCCGATGTGATGTTGCTGTCATATGAGAACTGTGAATTGATGTAGATGATACAAATAGTTGTGTTGAAGACCTAACCTCAAAAACCTGTGATTGAGACTTTATTTAAAAGCAGTCTTTGTAGGCAAAAATTGAATTAAAATGTGATCAAAGGTAGATGAGAACAAGCCCTGTGCCCACTGGTACATGGCTTATGGGGAAGCATATATTTGCAGACACAAAAGGGCAAAAGAGAAACCACTACATGAAGATCAAAGCAGATGTTGGACTTTTGCAGCCTCAAGTCAAGGAATGCCAAGCATCTCTACCAAACACAGGAAGGAAGCACTACAAGTAAATCTTCCTCAGGGCTTTGGGGGGGGGGGCGGGGAGGAGAGGACATGGCTCTGTCACACTCTTGTCAGATCTTTAGCCACCAGGAGTATGAAAGAGAAATTTCAGATGCTATTATTCACCCAGTGCATGGTATATTTACAGCAGCCTTGGGGAACTAGGACAGTAACTAATAGCTTACTCTCCATCAACATTCTCCCTCAAACCCACATCACAGAAATGATCCTCTCATATGCCACATGCCTCCTGTGTCGCCCAAACCCAACAATCTGAGACAAAATGTTTCTCTCATTATGGACTTGCTGAACTGCTGAACTCAGGTGAAAAACACTTTTTTTTTAAAGCAAGAGCTTAATGTTTTTGGATACACACACACACACACACACACACACACACACACACATATATATATATATCCATATAAGTGATATTTATCTCAACTCCTGTATCAGATAAAACGCTTTCAGTTTGAGTTCACCCCAGGCTTTCTGATTGTAGTGAAGCTTGAAGAGTTCACAATGGCCATCACAGAAAGCAGGGTTTCTCAGACCCTTAGGACCTCATTAAAGACTGGCCCTGCTTTCCTCTGTGAGATCAGATTGTGGGATATTGACCCTGAAATCAAAGTCAGTTCCACTCAACAGCCTACAAAGCATCGTAAAAACCCTGAGCAAAGGAAACATACTTTATTTTTCACTTCTCTTTTGATAGTCCAAAGAAGAATGTAATATGACTTTTAATTAATAACTGCATTTTAAGTATCCAGAGCAAATACCATCCTTTAATATGTAGAGGCAAAGAAATGTAAGTTTCTACACTTGGGAAAATTCGTAGTTCTCTATGAAATATGGAAAGTAAATTAAGTTGACATTATTACAGAGGAAATATCTGGCACTGTTTGTCAGTTGCTAAATTATTTTGGCCCTGTGAATTTCTCCAAACATTGTATAATAGAAAATAGGTGTAATTCATGACACACCCTAAGGGCTAGGCTACTTTCTACTAAATTAATCAGAACAGCTAACAACAACAATAGATATTCTTCCCATACTGAAGCAGGTGTTGAATTAATATCTTCAGCACTCATAAAACACACAAAATAATGTGAATAAGAAAAAGAGTCCTCCACAGAAAATGATGAAATTTCAGTTATATTTTCTAAACCACTTATATTATGTTATATGAGGGATCAGATTAATATCAAGAGAAATTATAAACATGTTACATTTGTATTGTTGAACTACCAACCCCACTAGTATTTTATATTTCCTAATTCTTGATTTTATTTTAAAATGTTCATCTTTCTTAATTTTGTAATGAATAAATATTTCAAGTATATTGCACAGAAAATGAAAACCACCATTTTCACTTAAACTGTCAAATATCTTAAATCTCTGTAAATAATTAATGGAAAATCCTGAGAAGAATTCAGAAACCCAAAGAACTTCAGGTAAGATGAGCTACTGAACCAATTCTCTGGACCAATGAGAGTAAATGATAGAAACAACAAACTCTCTTCTTTGTAAAAGGCAAAAGACTGCTTAAAAATAGGGTTTCATTGCTGTAAAGAGACATAATGATGAAATCAACTCTCAGAAAGGTAAACATTTAATTGGGGCTGGCTTACAGTTTCAGAGGATTGCTCCATTTTCATTATGGTAGGAAGCATGGCAGTGGGAAGACAGACATGGGGCTAGAGAAGCTGAGAGTTCTACATCTTGAACTAAAGGCAGCCAGGAGACTGTCTTCTACAGGCACCCAGGAAGAGGGTCTGGATTCACTGGCCAGGTTGAAACATTATATGAGCCATAAAATCCCCTTCCCCACAGTATTTTGGTAAATTCATGATGTCATCTTCCTTTTTGTAAAGACAAAAGAAACAGAACAAAAGCAAAAAGCCTGTGATTATCCAAAAAGATTTGCTTAGAAGCATTAGGTGCATTATTAAGTGGCTAGCTTACACAAGTCTTATTACCTGTAGAGATATGGTACCAGTTGCTTCCTATGATATTCGTGCAATATTTGCAAATGGTTATTGGGAGTTCACTCTAAAACTTTGACAAACATTTTAAAATACAAGCTATGGGTTCAATTTCATTGTCAGCTCTAAGTGCTTTCATTTATACAACAAGTAGAAAACATATATTTTTTTTCTAGCATCTAATTGATTTTAGATTAATATCAAAAGTTTAACTTATCTAAATATCTGGAAATGTGTGGGGAGCTGCAGCTGCCACTATATATATATATATATATATATATATATATATATATATATATATATATATATATATATATTGAACACCTGGTCTCCGGCCAGAGCAGAGAGCATTGAGATAAACAAGCCTTAGTTGGAAAAGCTGTGAGCCTCTAGTTTGTGATGCAAGTGACATGATTTTCCCGCAGCCTATTGTGCTTTGCCACTTGGGACCAGGGAAAGTATTTAACCCACAAGGGCTGGGGGCTGGAGGGTGATAGGAGAGAAGATGTAGGAATTAGGAGTAAGTATGTAAGGATAGAAGTAAGTTGTAAGGATAGAAGTAAGATGTAAGGATAGAAATAAAATAGAAGTAAGATGTAGGAATAGAAGTAAGATGTATATAAGAATATGATAGAAGTAAGATGTAGGGAATAGGAGTAAGTAAGATGTAGGAAATAAGAGTAAGAAGAAAGTAGAAAGATGTAACTAGTAAGATGTAAGAAGAAGATATAGAAGAATATAAGAGAAGCTAGCAAAGAAAGAAGAAAAGATGAATAAACTGCATGGAGAAGAGCTCCTTGTTTGCCTCCTTATTACCGCTGGACGGAAAAGGTGTACGACAGAAATGTTCTAAGAGGTACAAATGGACATTTCTTTGGATATTCATTAAAAATATGACTTAAGATTAATTGTATTACAATTGGTTTCTTTCATTTATTTTTTTATTATTCTTTAATCTTTTTTTACAGTCCAGACTTAACCCCCTCCCAGTCCACCCTCTGACTGTTCTACATCCCATACCTCCTTCCCCATCTCCAAGAGGATATCTGTACTGGCTGGTTTTGTGTGCCAACTTGACACAGGCTGGAGTTATCACAGAGAAGGAAGCTTCAGTTGGGGAAGTGCCTCCATGAGATTCAGTTGTGGAGTATTTTCTCAATTAGTGATCAAGGGGGTAGGGCCCTTTGTGGGTGGTGCTATCCCTGGGCTGTAAGTCTTGATTTCTATAAGAGAGCAGGCTGAAGAAGCCAGGGGAAGCAAGCTAGGAAGGAACATCCCACCATGGCCTCTGCATCAGCTCCTGCTTCCTGACCTGCTTAAGTTCCAGTCCTGACTTTCTTTGGTGATAAACAGCAATGTGGAAGTAAGCTGAATAGATCCTTTCCTCCCCAACTTGCTTCTTGTCATGATGTTTGTGCAGGAATAGAAACCCTGACTAAGACAATATCCCTACCCATCCACCCCAACCCCACAAGACCTACCCACTCCCTGGGGCCTCAAGTCTTTTTAGGGTTAGGAACATCTTCTCTAACTGAGTCCAGACCTAGGAATCTTCTGTTGTATTTGTGTTGGGGGCCTCATATCAGCTGGTGTATGCTGCCTGATTAGTAGCTCAGTGTATGAGAAATCTTGGGAGTCAGGCTTAGTTGAGACTGCTGGTCTTCCTATATGGTCCCCCTCCAACTTAGCTTCTTCCAGCTTTAACCCTAGTTCAACCACAGGGGTCAGCAGCTTCTGTCCATTGGTTGAGCATAAACATCTACATCTGACTCATTCAGGTGCTTGTTGGGTCTTTCAGAGGACAGTCATGATAGGTCCCTTTTTATGAGCAAACCATAACATCAATAATAGTGTCAAGTCTTGGGGCCTCTTCTTGAGCTGGATCTTAATTTGGGCCTGTCACTGAAGTTCCTTTTCCACAGGCTCTTCTCCATTTTTGTTCCTGCAGTTCTTTCATGCTACAGGCTGGCCAGTCTTGGCTCCTCTACCCACAGGAGGAAAAAGGTTCTGGTACAGATCTGCAAGGCGTTGGCGAAGAAAAAATAACAGACACAACACAAGTAAGTGCAGGATCTGAATGTATTTCTCAAAATGGCATCAGACTTTTACAGTCATTATAAAAGAGAAAAGAAACATCTGGCTGCTCAGCGGTCAAGGTACATCTGAGGCCACCTGAAACACACTGGCTCTAAAACAGCAGCCATCTCCTCTGTACTGATGCAGCACTCCCAGGCTCCAAGCAAGCTCAGGCCTGGGCAAGCCAGCCAGAGTCCTGCGGGGTTGTGGGTGAGCCAGCCAGGAGGGTAGAGGCTCGAATCTGGAATGCTCTCTGCTGCACACTGTTTCTCTCTCTCTCACACACACACACACACACACACACTCAGCTCAAGGTCTTGAAAGACCCCATAGGGAGTTCCCGCTCAAGTCCAGGGAGACATGCACCCAATGAACATGGACAGGCCATCTTGATGTAAAAAACATGAGGCATTTTTATTTCAGAGCTCCGGTTCAACCCCCAATCTCACACAAGAGCCCAGGAATCCATGCGAGGCCCAGAGGTTAGGGGCTTTTTATTGGAAAAAGGTCTGGGGAGACAAAGGAATTGGTGTGGCTATACATGATTGGCTATTTTAAATGTAGTTC
>NW_022196903.1:16152824-16158791 GCF_008632895.1 Mastomys coucha
AGCTAATACCTAAGAAAACCAGATGGCCCAGGGTCTATCACTCAATGTCTGGCCAGGCGTGTCTCAGGAGCCTCCTTGCCTTATCTCTGAGATTTGCGCTCCCCTGGTCTGGGCTCCCCTAACAGCTTTTCCCTGGCCTGGCCTCTTCTTGCAGGCCTGGCTCCTGGCTCCTGTGGTTTTCAGTACTGGTCTCAAATTTAACTCTTTCAATCCCAGGCTTACGTGGGCAAGTTCCTGTTAAATTTTTTATTTTCCTTTTCAGTCCTGCCTCCTATCCTTAGTAAGTTTCAATGCCCTACCTACCTCATTATCTCCCTAAAAATGCTGGAGGCAATTAGTCTGAATGTGTAACATTGTCTGCAAGAAATTCTAAGCCAGGGTTTGGCTAAAATGTTGGAACATTAGTGGAGGTCAGAGAGCAATGTTTAAATTTGTCTAGCTATTAGTAAATCATATCTTGGGGGACACCTAAGACGCGAGTGAGACTATAGCAAGGACATATCTGGGCTACCTCTGAGTTAGGGGTTTCAGGAGACTTGAAGCTTTTTGCCTCATAAACTGCTGTCATGAAAAGTGTGCATGGCACTTTTAGACAAGAAGAATTCTGGGTCATAGTTTTTGACTGTGTAATGGCAACCCCATCCCTCCACATGATGCCCTGTTTTTCTACTGGAGGTGAGCTCTACTAATTACCTCTCCCCACTGTAGGGCATTTCACCTTACACCAATCAGAATGACTAAGTTCAAAACCTCAGGTGACAACACATATTGGAGAAGATGTGGAGAAAGAGGAACACTCCTCCATTGCTAGTGGGATTGCAAACTGCTACAACCACTCTAAAAATCAATCTGGAGATTCCTCAGAAAATTGGAAATAGATCTACCTGAAGACGCAGCTATACTACTCTTGGGCATATACCCAAAAGATGCCTCACTATGCACAGGGGTATGAGTTCCACAGAAGAATGGATTCAGAAAGTGTGGTTCATTTACACAATGGAATATTACTCAGCTATTAAGAATGAGGATATCCTGAGTTTTGCAGGCAAATGGATGGAACTAGAAAATATCATCCCAAGTGAAGTAACTCAGACCCCAAAGGACATGCATGATATGTACTCACTAATAAGTGGATATTAGAAAAAAAAATGTACAGAATACCCTGGATAAAATCCAAAGAACTCAAGAAGTTTAACAAGCTGAAGGGCTCAAATGAAGACTCCTCAATCCCATGTGGAAGGGAGAAGAAAGCAATCATAGGAGGAGAGAGGGAGGGAGGGATCTAGGTGGGAAAGGGGACAGGGAGGGTAAGAGAGGAACATCATCAGGTATTGTGTAGCCCGCGCAGTCGTCTTGCCAGCAACGTGGCAAGACACTCGGACACTAGGTTCCTTCTGCAGCAACATTTATTGTCTCCATCCATAGGGAAAAAAGGGGTCGAGCCCCAAATCAGCACTGCTTATATACACCACAGTGCGGAGTATCTGCCCACAGCGTGGCGTGTCTGCCCATGATTGGCTGTTCGCTCATTACCCTACGTAACACCCTGGGATGGGCCGTGACATGGAGTCTTTTTCACTCTACGCACATGCGCAAACAGTTGTTTACTAGGAGTCGACAGCAGAAGTAGGCGCCATCTTGCCATGGCGAATGCCTCTCCAGCTTCACCGCTCCCCACAGTATTGGGTGGGGGAAACAGGACTGAAGCACTGAGGACCACCAGAAAGAATGGAAACAGGCACTAGTTAGTTCATGTTGTTGTTCATCCTAAGGGGATGCAAACCCTTCAGCTCCTTCACTGGGGGACCCTGTGCTCAAACCAATGGGTGGCTGTGAGCCTCTACTTCTGTATTAGTCAGGAACTGTCAGAGCCTCTCAAGAGACAGAGCTCCCAGGGACTAAACCACCAACCAAAGAGTACACAAGGTGGGATTCATGACTCCAGCTGCATATGTAGCAGAGGATAGCCTAGTCAGTCATCAATGGGAGGAGAGGCCCTTGGTCCTATGAAGGTTCTATGCCCCAGTGTAGGGGAATGCCGGGGCCAGGAAGCAGGAGAGGGTGGGTTGGTGAGCAGGGGGAAGGAGGAGGGAACAGGGTTGTTGGCTTTTTTTTTTTAATTTTCTTTCTTTCTTTTTTTTTTTTTTTTTTTTTTTTGGAGGGGAAACTGGGAAAGGAGATATTATATGACATGTAAATAAAGAAAATATCTAATAAAAACATTTTAAGTCAAAAAAAAAAGAGAATGGAAACAGGCAACTTCGGGAGGTGGGGAAGCCATCTAGAATGTAAAATTGGTTTCTATTGTATTTTCCCTAAACTGCATAAATTCGCAGAAGATTGTAGAGTCATATGCATTTTCATCTCCTGTTTTGTTTGCCAAGAGGAGTGACTCTGTTCATACAGGATACTTTACCAGTGCTTTCCTTCATGAAATAGTATTTTTTCACTAAAAGATTCACATATGTCAGTTCAATTCTTCAGTTTCCTTTTTTGTTTTTGTTTTTTCCTCTATACAATTTCCATTCAGAAAGAATGTGATTTTGAGCTGGGATATCTCTCATTATTAGAATACTAACTTAGATTGCTTAGCATATGCAAGTCTCTGGATTCAAATTCTGCCTGAGAATAAAAGAAGGGAAGAAGGAAGGGAGGAAAGAATATATTGTAAGTTAATATATTAATTATTTTCTGTTGCTTTTATCACAAATACTTTAATTCAAAAGTTGTTCCAAAGAAAATATTATTTTTTTCCTGCCATGTAATAAGAACAGATTGTCCACATTTTTTGTTGATTGGACATATAGCACTAAAACAACAAGGTATTTGTTTTAAACCAATCAATTTGTTTTGACACCTGGCTTGATTCTAGTAAATAATCTGCCAGGTTCTATCAATTTTGTCCTATTTAAGAGTCTGTTGGTCTCAATTGTACCAAAAGGTGCTTGCTGCCAACAACTCCTTAAAAACAAAAAAATCTCTGTAGGAAACAATGGGATGTCTTAGCAGGCAAAATCCTTGCATTAAAAGCATGAGGACATTATTTTTTTAAGCGAGATCCCATGCAGAAAGTTAGGTTGGCAGTGGTATAATTGTAACCCCCACACTTCATGAAAGATGGGATGATCTCTACAAATTACTGGCTCAGAACTGTATCCAAAACTGGGCTAAACCAAAGGGAGACCTCAAAAGAACAGAGTTCCTCAAAGGAACAGAGTTCCTGAAGATAAAATTTAAGGTTTTCCTATGGCCCACATGCACTTGAACACAATATTTGTTTACCTCCATATACACAAGGACACAAACACACAAACACATAGACACAGAGCAAGTGAGTGAAGAGAGACTTCCTTCCTAAAAGGTATATTTATAAGCAAAATATTTTATTTACTAAATATCCTAACAAACAAGAAGATTTTGTTTCAATTATGATTTTCATGAAATCTATACCCCATAATTACTTTGCTCCTCATTAAATGGAGTATGGATAGATGGATAGATAGATAGATAGATAGATAGATAGATAGATAATAAGGTAGAAAGATAGATATACAGATATGCTGTGTGTGTGTGTGTGTGTGTGTGTGTGTGTGTGTGTGTGTGTATGCACGCACACGCATGCATTTGATATATATGATTACTTCGGGGGAGAACAAGCATATTATGAACTTATATCTTATATATTTGTAAATTGGAAAAGAAAACAAATTCTAAGCTTTGCTCTGTTGTGAAATGTGTCATTGACCAAAGATAGTGTTTATAAATTTCTGATTAATTTCTATATGTAGTTTGGGCAAAATGCTTTTGTTTTCAAATTTTTTATTAGATATTTTTTCATTTACATTTCAAATGTTACCCCTTTCCTGGTTTCCTCCGAAAACCACCTTATCTCCTTCCCCCTCCCCATGCTTATCAACCTACCCTCTCCCACTTCCTGGCCCTCACATTACCCTACACTGGGGCATAGAGGCTACACAGGACAAAGCACCTCTCCTCACACTGATGACCCACTAGGCCATCCTCGGCTACATATGCAGCTAGAGTCATGAGTCCCACCATGTGCTCCCCACCTGGGAGCACTGGGGGTGTGGGTTGGTTCATATTGTTGTTCCTCCTATGAGACTGCATACCCCGTCAGCTCCTTGGGTCCTTTCTCTAGCTCCTCCATTGGGGACCCTGTGCTCAGCCCAATGGTTGTCTTTGAGCCTCCACCTCTGTATTTGTCAGGCACTGGTGGAGTCTCACAGGAGACAGCTATAACAGACTTCTGTCAGCAAGCACTTGTTGGCATCTACAATAGTGTTTGGGTTTGTTAACTGTATGTGGGATGTATCCCCAGGTGGGGCAGTCTCTTGTCCTCCACACTTTGTCTCTTCAACTTCTTCCATGGGTATTTTGTTCCCCCTTCTAAGAAGGAATGAGGTATCCACACTTTAGCCTTCCTTCTTCTTGAGTTTCATGTGGTTTGTGAATTGTATCTTGGGTATTCCGAGCTTCTGAACTAATGTCCACTTATCAGTGAGTGCATACCATGTGTGTTCTTTTGTTGGGCTACCTCATTCAGGATGATATTTTCTAGTTCCACCCATCTGCCTATGAATTTCATAAGTTCATTGTTTTTAATAGCTGAGTAGTACTCCATTGTGTAAATGTACCACATTTCCTATATGCATTTCTCTGTTGAGGGACATCTGGGTTCTTCACAGCTTCTGTCTATTATGTCCTTATGTTGAAGCATCTTCTGGGTATATGTCTAGGGCTGGTATTGCTGGGTCATCAGGTACTACTATGACCAATTTCCTGAGGAACTGCTAAACTGATTTCCAGAGTGGTTGTACCAGCTTGTAATCCCACCAGCACTGGAGGAGTGTTCCTCTTTCTCCACATCCTTGCCAGCATCTACTGCCACCTGAGTTTTTGATCTTTGTGATTCTGGCTGGTGTGAGGTGGTATCTTAGGGTTGTTTTGATTTGCATTTCCCTGATGACTAAGGATGTTGAACATTTCTTTAGGTGGTTCTCAGTCAATTGGTATTCCTCAGTTGAGAATTCTTTCTTTAGCTCTATACCTCATTTTTGATAGGGTTATTTGGTTCTTTGAAGTATGACTTCTTGAGTTCTTTGTATATATTGGATATTAGCCCTCTGTCAGATATAAGGTTGGTAAAGATCTTTTTCCCAGTCTGTTGGTTGCTACTTTGTCTTATGGACAGTATCTTTTGCTTTACAGAAGCTTTGTAATTTTATGAGGTCCCATTTGTCAATTCTTGATCTTAGAGCATAAGCTATTGGTGTTCTGTTCAGAAAACTTTCCCCTATGCCCATGTGCTCAAGGCTCTTCCCCATTTTCTCTTCTATTAGTTTCAGTGTATCTGGCTTTATGTGGAGGTCCTTGATCCACTTGGACTTGAGCTTTGTACCGGAGATAAGAATGGATCAATTTGAATTCTTCTACATGAGGACTGCCAGTTGAGCCAGCACCATTTTTTTGAAATTGCTGGTTTTATTCCACCAGATGGTTTTAGCTCCTTTGTCAAAGATCAAGATATGTGGGTTCATTTCTGGATCTTCAATTCTATCCCATTGATCTACCTGCCTGTCACTGTACCAATACCGTGCAGTTTTTTTTTCTTTCTTTTATTACAATTGCTCTGTAGTACAGCTTGACGTTAGGGATGGTGATTCCACCAGAAGTTCTTTTATTGTTGAGGATAGTTTTTGGTATCCTAGGTTCTTTGTTATTCAAGATGAATTTGTAACTTGCTCTTTCTAACTCTGTGAAGAATCGAATGGATTGTTATATTTTCTTTATTTTTGAGCTGTGTATATACATAAAAGGACATAATTGCAATAATAATTCTTGATTTTTTTATACATTAAAGTGATACATTGTACCACTTATTTGTGTCTTTTTTGATGACTTAAATAAGCTAGTTAGTCAGTATGTAATAATTATATAATGGTATTG
>NW_022196903.1:16158801-16169163 GCF_008632895.1 Mastomys coucha
TGTGATTAATAAACCTCTGTCAAGTCTGTTCTTTACTGCTCATAAAGAGAAAGACTCTTCTATAAGATGCAGTAATTTGAGTCAGCCATGCTTCATATCCTATCGAAACTAACCTCATGAGTTGATTGTACTCCTAACATTTAGCTCTAAAAGCAATTCTGGACATCTGAAAAGCAGCATAGCAGTTATAGGGAACATCACTAAGGAAATGTAAATGAACAAAGCACATCTTCCTTTTAAAAAATATTTAAATTGTATCATTCAGTTACAGCTTTGACTATAACAATATTTTGGTATAAGTAGGTTAGATCAATTAAAATTTGTATTCATTGTATTGACATAGCAAAATTCATTTTCTTTTTAGTTAAACCATTTTCTTGAATCATTATAAGCATAGCAATGTAAAGGTGATGATATTTACCTTGATTGTACTATTAATATCCTATTCATAACTGAGAATATAATTGAAAACTATATTTAAATTATACATATGTAAAGAGATGAATAATTAATTGATATTACCAGTAAAAATAACATTTTAAAATTAATAATGTAGATACCAACTATTGATTGGTTTAAAAAGAAGTGTCATCTCTATAAATAAAATTCCATAGAAAAATTAAAGATAACGGTCATGATATGTGTTGTAATGGAGTATTCTAGAGTTATGACTAAAGGCCAAAAAAAGAAAGGTATGTAACAGATGGAGCTATCACTACTCTTTCTTCAATTTCTCTAAATCATAAACTGAAAGATATAGAAAAAGTAAAGTATTTTTAATGAGATTATACAATCATTGGGATGAAGGGAACCTACATCCCAACAGAGCTCCAGCAAGCCAAGGCTAATAGAAATGTTTTGCTAGAGTTGGTCAGCAAAATCAACATTCCAGTAAATGTTTAGGATGTTACTCCAGAATATACTTTTGGTAACCGTGTTGAGCAGGTAATCAAAGAAACTGATCCTGAAGCAGAATTAGGAAGTGTGAGAGAGCTTTCTACCTCCATCTACAACCAGGAAGTTGTTCCTGTTCCACACTACCCTGTGCACCTTTCTCACAAGCAGAGAGCAGGTCTACAGGGAGTGCTCTGACCCTGGGACTTAGTGGAGATCACCATTTTCTCTCCTGTGACTTGCTAAGGCAGGACCAGCCAGGTGGCACAGGCCACAGAAGCAGCAGAGCAGCTGGGACAGGGTCCTTCATTCATCCATCTGTACCCAGGAGGGATGGCTGATCCAGAGCCCTCTGCTCACAGGACTTACCAGGGGAGAGCTAATCTCCCAGGAGTGTTGACACAGACTTATAGACCCACAGGAGGAACAAGTTCCAGACAAAAACAACAAGAAAATCTAATACCAGAGATTAACAGGTGACAAAAGGCAAATGCAAGAATTTTACCAACAGAAACCAAAACTACTTGGCATCATCAGAACCTAGTACCTCCCACCACAGCAAGTCCTAGATACCTCAAAACACAGGAAAAGCAAGATTTGGATCTAAAATAATATCTCATAATGGTGATAGAGGAATTTAAGAAAGACATAAATAACTCCCTTAAAGAAATTCAGGAGAACACAGGTAAACAAGTACAAGCCCTTAAAGAGGAAACACAAAAATCCCTTAAAGAATTACAGGAAAGCACAACCAAACAGGTGAAGGAATTGAACAAAACCATCCAGGATCTAAATATGGAAATAGAAACGAGAAATCACAAAGAGAGACAACTCTGGAGATAGAAAACATTAGAAAGAAGTCAGGAGCCATAGATGGAAGCATCACCAACAGAATACAAGAGATAGAAGAGAGAATCTCAGGTTCAGAAGATATCATAGAAAACATTGACACAACAATCAAAGAAAACACAAAATGCAAAAAGGTCCTAAACCAAAATATCCAGGAAATCCAGGACACTGTGAGAAGACCAAACCTAGGAATAATAGGTATAGAAGAGAGTGAAGAATTCCAACTTAAAGGGCCAGTAAATAACTTAAACAATATTGTAGATGAACTAAATGAAGCCTACAGAAGTACAAATAGTTTGGACCAGAAAAGAAATTCCTCCTGTTGCATACTAATCAAAACATCAAACACAAAAAACAAGAAAGAATATTAAAAGCAGTGAGGAAAAAAGGTCACAAAACATATAACGGAAGAGCTATTGGAATTACACCAGATTTCTCACCAGAGACTATGAAAGCCAGGAGATCCTGGGCTAATGTGGTACAGACCCTAAGAGAACACAGATGCCAGCCCAGGTTACTATACCCAGCAAAACTCTCAATTACCATAGATGGGAAATCCCAGGTATTCCATGACAAAACCAAATTTAAACAATATCTTTCCACAAAACCAGCCCTTCAAAGGATAATAAATGGAAAACTCCAACACAAGGAGGGAAAACTACAACCCAGAAAAAGCAGGAAAGTAATCTTCCAACAAAACTAAAAGAAGATAGCCACATAAACAGAATTCCAACTCTAACAACAAAAATAACAGGAAGCAACAATTACTTTGCCTTAATGTCTCTTAATATCAATGGACTCAATTCCCCAATAAAAAGGCATCGACTATCAGACTGGTTCCATAAACAGGACCCAATATTTTTTTTTTTTTTTGCATACAGGAAACCCACCTCAATGACAAAGACAGATACTACCTAAGAAAAAAAGGCTGGAAAACAATTTTCCAAGCTAATGTTCCCAAGAAACAAGCTGGAGTAGCCATTGTAATATCGAATAAAATCGACTTTCACCCTAAAGTGGTCAAAAAGATAAGGAGGGACACTGCATACTCATCAAAGTTAAGATCTACCAAGATGAACTCTCAATTCTGAACATCTACACTCCAAATGCAAGGGCGTCTACATTCATAAAAGAAACTTTACAAAAGTTCAAAGCACACATTGCACTGAACTCAATAATAGTGGGAGACTTCAACACCCCACACTCTGCAATGGACAGATCATGGAAGCAGAAACTAAACAAAAATACAGGAAGACTAACAGAAGTTATGAAACAGATGGATTTAACATATATCTACACAACATTTTATCCTAAAACAAAAGGATACATGTTCTTCTCAGCACCTCATGGTACCTTCTCCAAAATTGACCATATAATTGGTCACAAAATAGGCCTCAACAGATACAAGAAGACTGAAATAATTCCTTGCATACTATCAGATCACCGCAGACTAAGATTGTTCCGAAATAACAACAAAAACAATAGAAAGCTCACATACACATGGAAGCTTTACAACACTGTACTCAAAGATAACTTGGTCAAGGAAAAAATAAAGAAATTACAGACTTTCTAGAGTTTAATGAAAGTGAAGCCACAACATACCCAAACTTATGGGACACAATGAAAGCAGTCCTAAGAGGAAAATTCATACCTCTGAGTGCCTCCAAAAGATACTAGAGAGAGCATACACCAGCAATTTGACTGCACATCTGAAAGCTCTAGAACAAAAGAAGCAAATTCTCCCAAGAGGAGTCTATGGCAGGAAATAATCAAACTCGAGGCTGAAATCAACCAAATGGAAACAAAAAGAACTATACAAAGAATCAACGAAATCAAGAGCTGGTTCTTTGAGAAAATCAAAAAAAAAAAAAGTGATAAAGCCTTAATCAATCTAAACAGTCCTATATCCCTAAAGAAATAGAAACAGTCATGTAAATAAAGAAAATATCTAAAATAAAATAAAAAAAAGAAAAGAAAATGTGGGAAAAATTTAAAAAAAAAAAAAAAAAAAAAAAAAAAAAAAAAAAAAAAAAAAAAAAAAAAAAAAACAGTCATTAACAGTCTCCCAACAAAAAAAAGCCCAGGACCAGATGGCGTTTGTGCAGCCTTTTATTAGACTTTCAAAGAAGACCTAATACCAATATTAACCTAATACTAATAAATATCTAATTAGCAAAATCAGAAATGAAAAGGGAGACATAACAACAGTAACTGTGGAAATCAAAAATATCATGAGATCCTACTACAAAAGCCTAAACTCAGCAAAACTGGGAAAGCCGATGAAATGGATAATTTTCTAGACAGATACCAGGTACCAAGTTAAATCAAGATCAGATAAACAATCTAAACAGTCCCATATCCCCTAAAGAAATAGAAACAGTCAAAAAAAAAAAAAAGTCCAAGACCAGATGGGTTTTGTGCAGACTTTTATCAGACCTTCAAAGAAGACCTAATACTAATCAATATTCCTCAAACTATTTCACAAAATAAAAACAGAAGATCCTCTACCCAATTCATTCTACAAAGCCACAATTACTCTGATACCTAAACCACATAAAGACCTAACAAAGAAAGAAAACATCAGACCAATTTCCTTATGAATATTGATGGAAAAATACTCAATAAAATTCTCACAAACCGAATTCAAGAACAAATCAAAATGATCATCCATCATGATCAAGTAGGCTTCTTCCCAGGGATTCAAGAATGGTTCAATATACAGAAATACATCAAAGTCATCCACTATATAAACTAACTCAAAGAAAATAAACATATGATCATTTCATTTTATAGTGAAAAAGCATTTGATAAAATCCAATGCCTCTTCATGATAAAAGTCTTGGGAATATCACCCTTCACAACGGTAACAAATAATATAAAATACCTTGGTGTGCCTCTAACTAAACAAGTAAAAGATCTGTTTGACAAGAACTTCAAGACTCTGAAGAAGGAAATAGAAGAAAATCTCAGAAAGTGGAAAGCTCTCCCATGCCCAGTAAAAATGGCCATCTTGCCAAAAGCAATCTACAGATTCAATGCAATCCCCATCAAACCTCCAACTCAGTTCTTCACAGACTTGGAAAGAGAAAATTACAAATTCTTCTGGAATAACAAAAAACATAGGATAGCGAAAACTATTCCCAACAATAAAAGAACCTCTGGTAAATCATCATCTGTGACCTTAAGCTGTACTACAGAGCAATTGTGATAAAAACTGCATGGTATTGGTACAGTGACAGGCAGGTGGATCACTGGAATAAAATTGAAGAACCAGAAATGAACCCACAGACTTGTGGTCACTTGATCTTTGGCAGAGTAGCTAAAACCATCCAGTGGAAAAAATACAGCCTTTTTAACAATTGGTGCTGGCTCAAATAGTGGTTAGCATGTAGAAGAATGCAAATTGATCCATTCCTATCTCCTTGTACAAAGCTCAAGTTGAAGTGGATCAAAGACCTCCACAGAAAACCAGATACACTGAAACTAATAGAAAAGAAAGTGGGGAAGAGCTTTGAGCACATGGGCATAGGGGAACATTTCCTGAACAGAACACCAATAGCTTATGCTCTCAGATCAAGAATTGACAAATGGGACTGCATAAAATTATAAAGTTTCTGTAAGGCAAAAGACACTAACAATAGGACTAAATAGCAACCAACAGATTGGGAAAAGATCTTTGTCAACCCTATATCTGATAGAGGGCTAATATCCAATTTATATGAAGAACTCAAGAAGTTAAACTTCAAAGAACTAAATAACCTATTAAAAATAGAGTACAAAGCTAAACAAAGAATTCTCAACTAAAGAGCACTGAATGGCTGAGAAGTACTTAAAGAAATGTTCAACATCCTTAGTCATCAGGGAAATGCAAATCAAAGCAACCCTGAGATTCCACTTCACATCAGTCAGAATGATTAAGGCCAAAAACTCATGTGACAGCAGATGCTGGCGAGGTTGTGGAGAAAGTGGAACACTCCTTCATTGCTGATAGGATTGCAAGCTCGTACAACCATTCCAGAAATTAGTTTCATGGTTTCTCATGAAATTGTACATAATACTACCAGATGACCCAGCTATACCACCCTGGGCATATACCCAGAAGATTCTCCAACATGTAATAAGGACACATGCTCCACCACGTTCATAGTAGCCTTATTTATAATAGCCAGAAACTGTAAACTACCCAGATGTCCCTCAACAGAGGAATGGATATAGAAAATGTGGTACATTTACATAATGGAGTACCACTCAGCTATTAAAAACATTGAATTTATGAAACTTTTAGGCAAATGGATGGATCTAGAATATATCATCCTGAGTGAGGTAACCCAATTATAAGAGAACATACATGGTATTCACTCACTGATAAATAGATATTAGCCCAGAAACTGGGAATACCCAAAATACAATCCACAAACCACAAGAAACTCAAGAAAAAGGAAGACGTAAGTGTGGATACTTCCTTCTTAGAAGGGGGAACAAAATACCCATGGGAGGAGTTGCAGAGACAAACTATGGAACAGAGAGAAAGAGACTGAAGGAAAGACAGTCCAGAGACTTTTCCACCTGGGAATACTTCCCATGTTCAATTACCAAACCCAGACACTATTATGGATGCCAGCAAGTCCTGGCTAACAGGAGATTGATATATCTGTCTCCTGAGAGCCTCTGACAGTGCCTGACTAATACGAAAGTAGAGGCTCACAGCCATCCATTGTATGAGCATAGAGTCCCCAATGAAGAAGTTCGAGAAAGGACCCAAGTAGCTGAAGGGTTTGTAGCCCCTTAGTACAAACAACAATATGAGTTAACTAATACCCTCAGAGCTTCCAGGGACTAAACCACCAACCAAAGAGTACACATTGTGGGACTCATTGCTCCAGCAGCATATGTATAGCAGAGGATTGCCTAGTCGGTCATCAATGAGAGAAGAAGCCCTTGGTCCTGTGAAGTTTCTATGTACCAGAGTAGGGGAATGCCAGGGCCAGAAAGCAGGAGAGTGTGAGTTGGTGAGCAGGCAGAGGGTGGAGGAACAGGTTTTTTAGTTTTGTTTATTTTTTTTTGAAGGGAAACCAGGAAAGGAGATAACATTTGAAATGTAAATAAAGAAGATATCTAATAATAAAAAGGAAGTGTGAGACATAAGAAGGGTAAAACAGAGCTTGCTGAGTGACTGATAAATCCATGGGTTCAAAATTACCTTCTAAACCAGAAGATCCCACCACAGCATACCAGCAGTGACAACTAACCAACAAAATACAGCCCCCTAAGGTGGGAAAAAAGTGAGTCAAAAAATTATTCAATTTCAGATTTTATTTTTCTATTGACATTTTTATTGTTTTCATTTTAAGAAATAATCCATATCCTCCTTCCACTTAATTTTTACTTGGAAGTTATCATGACTTTCAGTTCCTGTAGAAGAATTTTAATCCAGCAATATGGCTACTCTGGCAAGGGATTATATCCAAACACCATGTAGATGTATATGATCTGGCTGAATTATAGACAACTCCTTGGTATACATCTTTAATCTCTAGCAAGGAAGGAAAGGTTAATCTGTAGAAGGAAGTAGTGATGTTTGAAAATGATGACTAATTGAGGAATAGACCAAGTGATGAATCAGGGAACGATCTGACCGAATGAGTCTGAAATAGGATAAACACAACTCTTAGCACAGGAATTAGACTCTACTTTAGAGCAGTGGCAGAGAGAGAAAAATGTGTAGTTTTACTGGGGCAATTTTACCAAAACAGGCTAGACACAGGAGAAAAAAGAACAAACTAGAGTATGTGAAGGAGCCTGATGATTAAAGCATATGGTTAAAGTTAGTATGAGGTCAAGCAGAGCAATTCAGTCAGAAGCCAAGACACACTAGATGGAATCAGTCAGTTTGGAAGATTAGATTGTAAGGAGGGTAGAATCTCACAGGCCTAAGCCTAGAGATTTAGAACAGAAAAAGAAATGAGCTGGGTTCAGGCAAGCTGTGTATTTGCCTATACATCCTGGGCACAGCTTTCATTTCATCCCTTCATCTGAAGATATGTAAAAGGGACATTTATAAATTCCTTAATCCCCTTTAAGGCAAGGCAAGCCAGTTGCTGCTGATCCTCCCCTCTAGAGGCCACAAGAAGGAACGCTTTCTGAGCAAGATGCACAAGCCCTAGGAAAGCTTAGATGAGTTTAAAGTCTCATTTCTCTTCATTAAAGTCTTCATTCAAAGGATTGACAATCAAGAGATGCAGAGCCATAACTTCTATGAAGGCTAATCCTGAAAGAGTTGATGTTTAGGTTTGAGTCAAATGACATTTTATTTGTTTTACTAAATGTTATTTGTTTTAGTTTTTAATCTCACCTTAGGACCATTAATTAATGGGAATCATCTCAGGACTAGGAAAATCTACTTGTTCTATGTTCAGGCCTTCAATTGACTCGCCTCCTTTGTAGAAGACAGTCTGATTTACAATGCCTGATTTAAATAAAATTATTTAAACAAAAGTAACCTGAAAAAGAAAATGCATGGAATAATGTTTAACAGAATATGTATGCCCATTGTGGTCCAGTGACGTTAGTGCATGAAACGGGACATCATACTTTCCTCCGAAGGCTTTTGCTCCTGCTGCCTCCAAGATGGCTGTGAAGTTACAGGCACTTAGCTCCAGTTCCTTTAGGATAGTTCTGTTCTCCAGCAGGTCCAACCCCAGACATACCCATTTGTATCTAAACTGCAGTTGTAGAAATTGCTCAACTGCTCTCCAACAAAGCCCATGAGTCTATGACAATCAAGGGATATGAAGGAACAAATTATTTTCTCTCCTTAGAAAAGGAGTTTTTTAATTTGCCTTGGGAGTTAAGTGATTACTCATTACAAATCTGTCTCATATAGATAAAATTATTTTGGTTGATTCATGAGCTTGACTAGCAAAAAATCCAAACAAACAAACAAACAACACTACCACAGTGTGAAGTATATATCAATGTTGTCTATGCCAAGTCTGTTAGAAAATGTACTAGCATGTATGTTGATTTTTTTATTTTATTTTGTCTTTTGAATTGCTTATGGGTAGATTTAAGTTCTTTTTTACACATCACAGTCCAGATATAAAAATTTTCTATGATAGTAATTAAATATGAGCATTCTGACCACCCATTTTTTTATGAGCAAAGGTGTTTGATTTGAGGAAATTTTATGTATGTTGCCATACCTCATTTGACTCTTTCTCATATTCAATATGAGGACTAAATTTAAAAACAAACAAACTAACAAAAACAAAAGACACCATAATTCTGTAAGTGACATGCCAAGAATAGCACTATTGCTAGAAATACTTGCTAAATTGTTAATATGTCAGATTTCACTTTATATACTTTATATGCATTCATTTATTTAATTTTCTTCAGTTCCTTGACAAATAGTTGACCCTATTATTCTCTCTATTTTGCATTTTAGAAATAGAGTTATAAACAGTTCATGTATTGACAAAGTATGAATGTGAACACTAGCAATCTGATTCAAGTTTAGACTCTCACCTACTACTATATTGCATTTAGCTAAACAAAAGTTTGAAAAGTCTATATTTTAAATAGTCTTGCAAATAGATATTATTTATTTTAATTCTTCTGTGTTTTTTAATTTCATATTAGTAGAAAATAATGGTGATTTGATGCACAGTAAGTGAGGCTACCAGAGAAAGTACAAAACAAAGCGTCCTTTGTCCTTTAATGTCATAGAATAAAGCATAAATTTGAAAAAATGAAGTGTTTTGATCATAAAATATCAACACCAAAATGTTTCCTTCCTAAGTATTTACTTAACATTACATGGTTCAATAAATAAATAGAAGATTTGCACTGGAATATTTATTTTATTAATTACACAATGACATATGCATTTTTAAAACTCATAGTTACTATGAGCTTCACTCAATAGAAACAAATCAATATGTCCCTCTCAATGTCATTACATGATCCCATTGAACCAAAACATATTGATGCTGCTACTTTTGAAAATTCTTCTTTGTTTTGCTGAAATTAGTTATGTTAGATCCTCCTTAACCTTAGGAACTATTGTTGCTTCTTGACATCTTTTGTACTTGTTTATTGAATTCTGTTAAATTTAGGTAAAAGTAAGGTAGGTTTGTATTCTCAAACTACAGTTGAATTTACAACAGTATCAAATCCCTTTTTAACTATAAATTCTTTCACTATCATAGATGTTTATTTGGATTTATTTTGTGGAATTCCCTGTGAGTTCTTTCAGGAAAACATACAATAAAATTTACTCAAAAATATCCTTGAATCATATAGAATGTCCATAACAATTAATTTTTCTTGAATATATTATTATAACATAAACCAGAAAAAAAAGTACTAACTCTTATTGTGATAAAATAATAAGCCTGAGAAATAAGTGAATGAAGAAAAATAGAACTTTCAATATAATTTTACTTTAAATAATTAAACAGATTTTTTTAATGTTACTGATTTTTAAGAAAGCCTATGCACAAACACACATAAATAGTAAATACCAGAAATAATTATGTATTTCATAATAATTATGTATTAGTTTGTACTAATATATTATTGTATTTAATGTATCATATATTATATTATACATATCAT
>NW_022196903.1:16169178-16194860 GCF_008632895.1 Mastomys coucha
TGCAATGTATTATATATTATATATTATACATTATATATTATATATTATACTATAACACTATGTACTATATATTATATAATACACTACATGTAATAATATACTTATTAGTATAAACTAAACGTCTCTGTTTTACAGAAGTTGTTACATAAAGAGTGTCATGTTTAGGAAATGTGTTCTTCAGATATAATGCCTAAGTAGGTTTTATTGTGATTCTGAGATTCACTCGCTAATATTGAAGCAGTAAGGTGTATCTCATATATGATGCTTAATTTTTTTAGTTTGTCTTTTAAAGGTTGATCTAGACCATCTTGAATAATTATTTTCTCCTTGTAGTATCTGCCATTTGGAGCTTTGTTTCTCTTAGTAAATAATGAAATAAGGAAAAAAATAAAACCAAGTGCATTTGTTGATATGAGGATCATAGTTCCTACCTCTTTCATTTTCAATGGAAAAGACCAAAATATATATTTATTAGTGTGCCTAGACTATAAAGCATGACAATATTCTACTTCTTTATCCATAAGAGCCATGCCCATCAGTGGTTCAATATTGTGACAACATAAATCCTAAACCATCTTAGAGTCATTTGTATTATTTCAGTATTTACTTCTGGGGGTCCTGGTCATCTTATCCTTCTACCATTATCAACCATTTTCTGAGTAGTATATTCTTCAAGAGAAACTGATAAGTATTAACTGAATATAGCTTTCAGTTAAAATTCAGTTTATAGTTTTTCACTAAAAGAACTTAAAAACAATCATATTATGCAGTAAATGATACTACCTCCCTGGGAAGTGTAATAATACTAAGTATTATATATGAGTTAAAGGACTTAATGGGTAGAAAGCATGATGCCTGATGTGTATTATGGTATGAGAATCACAACAATCATCATATGGGTATTGTGGCCCATTATCAGAGAACTTTTCTTTTTCACTCATGAGTACAGTAGATACATCTTGTATGATAACTTTCCCATACTTCTAATTTATGAAAAAGATAAATGATTCATTAAATAGTAACAGAAAATTAACAATACATAGTACTATTAATTTATAATTTCTTAACAAATAATTGTAGGGATAAGTGAGATATGCCTACATAATAGTTTCATCTGTTAGCATTTATTTAAATGTTTATTTAATTGTGTAACTTATGTTATTTGAGAATACTCTATTTATAAGCACTTTTCACTCTCCTGTTTTACCAAACTAGTGATCAAGCCCTAAATAATCTCATAAGCTCCAGATTCATTTCCCATTAGCCTTCTACAGATTAACCTCTTCAATATACATATTCAACATCTACAAATAACCCACCTCTTTGCAGGTTCAGGCTGCCTACTTTGATTTGGGACACTCCTACACCATTCACTTGCATGTCTTAAGCCAAACTAAGAAGAAGAGGTTTTTTGATGTTGTTGTTGTTGTTTTCTTGTTTTTTGTTTGTGTAATTATTCTGTCATTCAAAAACAGACATATTCTATTCTCCAAATAGTGGTACTATTTCTTGTTTCAATTTTCTATATACCATACACACAGGCACTTCTGGCTCTATACTGTAAAAGATGATATAAATTATCAGCACTTTCTCTTCATGTGAATATTGTAGTATTCTAGGAAATTTGTTTCTTATTTAACCACTTAGAATTACTGGGGTATATAACAACTGACTTCTGAATATTCGGATAGTGAAACATTGTCAACAGCCTCTAGTTTACTGGCAACATGCACATTAAACGTGTTTATGAGCATTTTAAGAAATTTTAAAGTTATATTCTACAAGAAATCTCTAGGAATTCTGCCAAATATTCCATGATTTGGCTGAGAATCAAGAAGAGCTTTATGGGGCACAATTTTATTACCCCATTCTGCATGACATTGATTTGCCTTTGAACTCAACTATAATCCATTACTTCATAACTCAAGTTAATCGGTATATAGATAGGAAATTTCCTTACCACAGCAATATTTCTCTCAATATATTTTATTTATTAAATTTATTGGATGCTCAAAATCAATCAATTTCTAGGAGCACTTCAGAGAGTAATAAAGGATGGTACTGAAATGTGTATATTGCTGTAAGCTCAGGCAAAGTAGAATTTCTAGATACAGGTCACAGAGTAATATTTAACTTGCTTACCTATGTTTGTATAATTTTTAATTAGGAAGTATAATATTTTGTATTAACATTGGACAGTTATTAAATATAATGCTGAAAACTGAAAGCTAGACAAGTGATTGCATGTCTTCATAATATATAATATGCATATATATTGTTAAAGTCTTGACTGGTTTATGATGTAACAGTGCACTACCTGGAAGAGGACATTTGATAAAAAAAGAGATTTAGTCCTTGAGAAATAAAGGTGTTAACAATAATTGAGAGCTTGAAAATGGCTCCTTGCCCTCAAATATCACATATGAGTATTGGACCACTAAATCAAAGAAATTTTGAGAAAGAGCTTAATTATATTAGAAGACAATCAAAGCTAACATGCTGAGGGGGTTGGAAGAGACTGCCTATACCCCCTATGAATTATCCTCTTCGATAATGTGCCTGAGACCCAGATGCACTAAAACTAGTCTAAAAAGTTTTTCATTCTCTAAGTGTGACTCACTATATTTTATAAGACAAGAATTAGATGAATATTTCCACTGCAGCACACATCATAATCATTTCATGCATGTTGTCAAAGGACAATACTTCTCACCACACATATAAGTGGGTTCTGACCCCACTGCTGACAACCTTTCACTTTTGGGCTTCACCAAATGATGTCACAAGATAACTTCTTGCATTTGGGTTCTTTCATTCACCATTACTCCTATGGTGTTTAATTCTATTACTACACATAGTGAGTCTCATCCTGCTACTTTTTGCTCTCTACAATTTTGTTATGTGAAAATGAAAATTATTCTTCCTTTTACTTCTAGTTATTTACTACTAGTAGTAGTTATTATTACTATTTTATTACAAACAATGTTTCTATGATGAATTTGTCACTTTGCGAGTTGTCACATGTTTTATTCCGAAATTCTGTTATTATTGTTACAGAGTAGAGTATAATTTCTGTTAGGAAGTGTACACATATTCAGTTTTACTAGATGCTAATCGTTATTCAATATTTGTCTTCCTACCAGCAACATAAGAGTTATATTTGAAAGGCTTTCATTTATAAGTACAGAAGAATGACATTAGGAGTCATTTTGTTGCTATGGATTTTTATTGTTGTTGCTTTTTGAGTATTTTTGCTTTGTTTTTCTTTGTTTTTAGCACAATATATTTGGTTTTACACTTGATCCCTAGGCTATCTAGTTTCAGGTCCCTCCACGGCCTCATCAGCAGCTCCTGTCCCCAGGATCCTAACCTGTTTGATTTACTGTCCTGATTTCTTCAATGATAAACAATAATAAGAATATGTAAGCCAGATAAAACATTTCTTTTCCAATTTCTCTTGCCCAAGGTGTCTCATCACAGCAATAACAACTCTAGATAACAGATAATTTATAGTTTTTTTCTGTTGTTTTAATTCAAACCAATCTTAGAAAACATTGGCAGTAGCTTGTTATAGTATTCTACTTGCTTTAAACCCTGAACTTCCTTCTTAGGCTCTAAATGCACAGACTTAAAGGTACATGGTATTGGTCCAAAGCTCACTGATGGAAAAGTTTCATTTTGTTCTGGCTAACCATCAAAATGATGGTTAATATCTTTGTTTTCAACCCATGCTTGATTTCCCACTTTTTCATCTAGCTATTTGCTTACACTCTTATGTTCTTTTCTCACCTTCTTTGACTCTGGTAGAATTTTTATTGCTTTATAATTGCAATATCTAATGATTTTTTATTTAATTTTCTATTATTTGTGGATCAAGAATCACTACCTGATTTTTCTGCTACTTAGTTATTTTTCTATCTCTTATCATATTAGGCATTGTACAGCTTACAGGGCTTGGAGGATAATAATGTCTTCTGAGTATCTCTTGTATTTTGTATGACACTGTTAGGTTACACAAAAAGAGTCTGATCTTTTCAGTGTGTATTTTTATCCTTTGCTATATTTAAAATCCCAGGGACAAATATAGTCTTTAGATTAGGTGAAATTTGGCTCTATTGCTAAGGCAAAGTGCCTACAAGGTACTTGAAATGATTTGGACAGCATTAGTGGGTTTTCTCTCTTCTAAATACACTCAGTCCTAAGAAACTATAGCAATTTTGTGTTGTTATTGGTAGTTGTGTTTTCCTTGACCTTATGTAGTTTTTTTCCACAAGTATATTCTGTGCAGATGCAGAAAAAGAACTGATCAGAGTTTACTGCATAGATTTACTCTCTCCATAGATTACTTTCCTCATCGGATTCCCCAAACTCTGAACTGCTTCCACAATTCAGGAGATTTCTTAAATCTAATTATATACATTTTTCTAAGAAATTGTTCTCTAACTTTTCTATTCTCAGGAATTCTTTTTTACTCCCTGCTTTTGAAGTTCTTAATACTCTTATTTTATAATTTCTCCCATTTTTTCATTATGTAAACTTTCCAAAGAATCCTATTACCTCATTGTGACTTTACATTCATGTCACTAGTATACTAGCAGTGGATACTGAAGGTTTATAGAAATGCTTTTAAAAATAAAATGTTGGCCACTGGGAGCTCTGAGGGTACCAAAGAGTACACATGGGGGGACTCATGGCTCTAGCAGCATGTGTATAGCAGAGGATGGCCAAGTTGGTCATCAATGGTAGGAAAGGACCTTGGTCTGTGAAGGTTCTATGCCCCAGTGTAGGGGAATGACAGGGCCAGTAAACAGCAAGGGGTGGGATGGTGAGCAGGGGAAGGGGGAAGGTAACAGGATTGTTTTAGTTTTGGGGTTTTTTTATTGTATTTTTGTCGTCTTTTTTTTTTTTTTGGAGGAGAACCTGAGAAAGGAGATATTGTAAATAAAGAAAACAGCTAATAAAAAAAATAAAAAATAAAATGTTGGGAAAAAGCATTTTTTGCAATCTGTCCAATATAATAAAACCAGAATGGGTTTTTATAGTTTCTTTGAAAGATAATTCTATCTAAAAGATGGTAAAAGAATAAGAAAAATAGAAAATTACTACATAAACATAAAACAAATTAAATACTTTATTATTTGTATATAAATAACACTTTATTGTCCTCAATAAATGTCTTCCCGATTCTGTCCACATGAATTGGTTTTATTCTAAACATGTCCGCAACATGCTCAATACATGATCTCCCAAATAATTACATGTTATTATTACCACAGGTTGAGTATAGACATAAACATTACATGAACATTTCATCTGCAAAGGGCTCCATTTGATTCAAATAGACTTTTTGATTTCTTTCTTTTTTATTTTTTGCATTATATTTTAGCATAATTTCTCAATAAAATTGTACCAAACTTAATTTTGTTTCCTCCTTTCCCATTCTTTTTTATACCTCAGGATATCAGTGGTATGTCTGAAAGACATCACTTTGTGTTTATATAACTTCCTCTGGTACCAAGTAAAAAAAGCCCTGGTGTGTTATTACCTTAAATGTGTAACCATGGAGACTTTTACTTTATTTCTATATTATGAGTGGATAAGTGAGATGGATGGATGGCTATGTTTTTTGCTTTATTGAGACAAGACCTCAGTTTATCATCCAGGTCAGCTCTATCCTCCTTTTACCTTTCAAGTGTCAGAATAACAAACCTGTCCAAATTGCCCCTTGCCTAATTTATTTTATTTTATATTTTATTTTATTTTATTTTTACTGTCCTGGAATCAAACCCAGAGGCCATGCTAAATAACTATTCTACTAAAGCCACATGACTACATCCTCAAGCCTTTCCTCTACAATTTAAAATCTGTTATTTTAAATAGTGAAAGTAAAAGTTGTAAGCAAGAGGTAGCACTGCTATGGAGAAAAACAAACTTTGAGCTTGCAATATATCTGTTAAAAAAAAACAATTACCTATGATAATGAATAATATAAGGATTTTCTTGACTGTGTCTTGAAATGACTGTTAAACAAACAGTTCTCTTTTTTTTATTCATTGTAATAAGGCTGTATTTCAATGACCCTCACATCACCAAAGGATTTTACCTCCACTGTAGCTAAGCTGAGATTTGATAGTTCTGCTGCACCAAGAAATGAACTGTAGGTTCGATTTTTGGATACAGACTTTCTGCTATGGTCAAAGCTTGAGTTGAGTGAGTGACTTCATTCTCAGCCCACAGAGAACAGGTTACATTCATTTAAGAAATGGTGTAGGTATTAAGATGGTCTATCCATAAAGTCGTTCACCAACTGTTTCAATGAACAATGGTTCTGCTTGGAGGGTGGCACAGACATTAGGTGAGGGTAAGAATTTGGTTCATTAGCTGTGATAATTTGGAAAAGCATTCATCTCAGAGAAAGAGTAACTTATAAAGTCCTCTTCTTCAAACTTGATACAAGAGTTACAAATGTCAAGCAAAGCATTCAGTCTCACTTTGTTGTTCTCTTACAAGCCACCTCCCTAGTTAATCATCTATGTTTCTTTTTGGTATATAAATGCTTTTGAAATATATAAGCTGTTCTGAAAACCATAATATAGTGTAAAAACATGAAATAAACAATACTACTAATAGAGAGGCTGAGATAGGAGAAGCAAGATTTCAAGACCCTTATGTTGTACACAGCAAGACACTGTCACAAACAAACAAGCTGACACTGTATAAAGATTGTACAATATTGGACCTGTTTCTCCAATTACCAAATAGAGACCATTGGATGACAATCAACAAATTTCTAATTCCTCATATTATTGGATTTCAATCGATTAGAATATGTTGGTAATATTAATATTCAAATTAATATATTAAGAAAAAGTAATTGTCATTTCCTGTTGTTTTTATTGTAAGAGGTGGAATTAGGTTTATGTGGATTTGTTGAAAGATTACCTTCTTACTTCTTCTAGGGTGTAGTTTTGCTCCTTATGTTGATGTTTTCCATCTATTATCCTTTGTAGGGCTGGATTTGTGGAAAGATATTATGTAAATTTTGTTTTGTGATGAAATATCTTGTTTTCTCCATCTATGGTAATTGAGAGTTTTGCTGGGTATAGTAGTCTGGGCTAGTATTTGTGTTCTTGTAGGGTCTATATGACACCTGCCCAGGTTCTTCTAGCTTTCATAGTCTCTGGTGAGAAATCTGCCGTAATTCTGATAGGCCTGCCTTTATATGTTACTAGCCTTTTTTCCCTTACTGCTTTTAAAATTCTTTCTTTGTTTAGAGCATTTGGTGTTTTGATTATTATGTGACCAGAAGAATTTCTTTTCTGGTCCAGTCTATTTGGAGTTCTGTAGGCTTCTTGTATGTTCATGGCCATCTCTTTCTTTAGGTTAGGGAAGTTTTCTTCTATAATTTTGTTGAAGATATTTACTGGCCCATTACATTGGGAGTCATCACTCTCTTCTATACCTATTATCCTTATGTTTGGTCTTTTCAGTACATCTTGAATTTCCTGGATGTTTTGGGTTAGAAGCTTTTTGCTTTTTGCATTTTCTTTGACTGTTGTGTCAATGTTTTCTAAGGTATCTTCGGCCCCTGAGATTCTCTCTTCTATCTCTTGCATTCTGTTGGTGATGCTTGCATCTGTGGCTCCTGATTTATTTCCTAGGTTTTGTATCTCCAGGGTTGTATCTATTTCTGATTTCTTTATTGTTTCTATTTCCATTTTTAGATTCTGGATGGTTTTGCTCATTTCCTTCACCTGTTTGATTGTGTTTTCCTGTAGTTCTTTAAGGGATTTTTGTGTTTCCTCTTTAAGAGCTTCTAGCTCTTTACCTGTGTTCTCCTGTATTTATTTGGGGGTGCTATTTATATCTTTCTTAAAGTCCTGTATCAGCATCATGAGAAGTGATTTTAGATCTGAGTCTTGCTTTTCCAGTGTGATGGTGTGTCCAGGACTTGCTATGGTGGGAGAATTGTGTTCTGATGATAGCAAGTGACCTGGTTTGTGTTGTTTATTTTCTTATGCTTCCCCTCCTCACTCTCTGGTTAACTCTAGTGCTACCTGCCCTTGCTAAATCTGACTGGAGCCTGTCCTTCCTGTGATCCTGGTTGTGTCAGAATTCCTCGAGAGTCAAGCTGTCTCTGTGATCCTGTGATTCTGGGAACCTGGGATCCTGGGCTTGTTAGATCACCTGGGAGTGTGGCTTTCTCTGTGTGTTGTGGGACTGGCTGCAGAGCTTCTGCGCAAGGTCTGCTCAGAACACTAACCCAGACAGACTGGAAGGAACCAGAGTCACTGGGCTGGCAGAGTTCCTGTGTGTCTGTTCCTGCTTGTCCCAGTTACTCCCAGTATTGGGACAGATGTTGATTCCTGCTCACCTCTGATCCTGGGTGTATCAGAGCACATGGGAGTGGAGCTTCCTCTGAGTGTTGTGGGACTGGCTGCAGAGCATGTGCCCAAGGTCTACTCTGAACCCCAGCCCATGCAGACTGGAAGGAACTCTCTTTGTGAATTCTCAAATAGTTCTTATCAACATTCTTATCATGTTTTCATAGAACAATTATGCTGGCAAAAGTAATGTTAGCTCTAGTTCTTCTACCTGCGCCATCCACATAGAGAAAGAACATTGTGTATACAGATCCTATGACTCTAAGTATAGCTGCAACTACTGCTGATAACTTTACCAAGCTGGAGCCTATTTCCTTGATTTAGACACCATGGATTGTTTGTTGTTTGTTTGGATCACTAAAAAGACTTCCTGTGATTATATCAGCAACTTTAAATTATTTGCTACATATTTTATGGCTCTGGCAATGAATAGCACTTACTTTCTGGGATAAAATAAATAATTCCTTTGCTCTACTACTGTTTCTTCCACTCTCTCAGCCAAACTGTGTTTCTCCAACACATCTCAAAATACATCTCAGAGAATCTGTACACATACTCCTCTCCATCACTTAAATTACCACACTTGGGTAGTTTATATCTTCCATTCTCCTCCTTTATTTTGTTCTTTCATTCCAAGTCAGTGATCTCAGAGATCTGTGTGGCCCAAAATAATTTACCCTCCTAGATGAATAGTTTGTGTTTCTGCCTCATCACATACAGAATCTGTGGGAGTGACACTTGTGAAACGTTAACCAAACAAACATGGTGACCAGACTGCAAAAAGTTCTAGGATATTTTTATTTTCTGAAAAGTATCCATCTTAGGTAACTTCAAATGTCTGAATTGGAGTGAGGAGAAAAATGCACTTAAATGGCATTATTCTCAGCTGTAATTTAGAAGAGACTTTTTTTAATTGATAGCTAACCAGAGATAAGTCATTATATGGCCAGAAAATGATGCTGAATGCAAAGCTAACACTTGAAATATTCTAAAAAAGCACAAAAATACAGGTTACAAATCTAAGGTTACTATCATTATCACTTCAATTTTCTAGACCTTATTAGAAGACAAATAAATATTGATACTAACTCAAAATGTATCCATTAAAGTGGAAAACAGAAATATACGAAGCTTGTTAAATGAAAATCAATAAAATTAGTGCAGTTCATAATATTGATAGTAGCAATAAAGAAAAAATACTTGTGAAAAAAATTATTAAAAGATAAAAAAGAGTACTTGAATTATAAAAAGGAGTGATGATATAGGAGAATTATAAATATATGTATGTTAAAGAATTTTTAAAAATACAACTGGGAAAACATGGACTTTTTATTATAATTATAGACATGTAGACTTATAATTAAACTTTGAATACTGTAAATTATCTTTTATGATATTAGAAATTAAGAATTTTCTATGAAACATTCAAATTTCAGTAAGTTTTATATTGCTCATAAATAATTCCAGTACTGTGAAATATTATCAATGGATATCAAATATATAAGCCTATATTAATATAATCTATATGCTATTTGAAGCAAATTAATATTATGGCCTAGGCTGATGCGTGTTAGTGCTAACATGAGGATGCATATATATGTATATGTTCATTAGGATGAGTCAGGGAAGTTACATTTCGAAAGTAAGCTAATAATTTCTTCATTTTTGTTCTTAACCAACTGAATTATACCACTTCGCAAAGTTTATTTATAAGATACATTTAAGACAGCCCAGCTTGTTTATCTTTACCATATCACTGTTTAGATGAAATTAATTGTTTATTTAGCATCAGGGATTACAATATTTGCAAAAGTCTGAAATAATACAAAATGGTTTTAATATTAATCTTTTCAATTCAATAAAAATAAAATATAAATGCAAAAAACACTGAGATAATTCTTTAAGAGGTGAAATAATCAATGTTCTCAAGTAAAATAATCAATCATTCAAAAACAAAACAGTATGTTAAATGCATATGTAAAAGATGGTCTCATAATAAAATCAACAGTGATTAAAATAAGAAAATTAACCTTCAGTTAAGAGGAGGCCTACAGGACTACAAGAACATCCTGCTTCCCTGTGGAGTTCTGCCAGTCTCCAAGAATACCCAGCTTGGAGACTTGCCCCACCAATCCCTTCACACTTTGGTCCTCTGTAGCATTGCCTGAAAAGTTGAATTGCATGTGGTCCCGTGAGTTCCATTCGCTGACACTGGGTTCATCCTTTAGTCCCAAGGAGCTTTACAAGACCTCAAGATTGTCCTGGTTCCCTGAGGAGGCCTGTGGAGCCCCAAGAATACCCAGCTTGGAAATCTGCCCCACCAATCCCCACCCAGTCTGGATCACCTGAAACACACTCAGGAGACAGGCCTATAGGGGCCCCAAGAACTACCTGCTTGGAACATTCCCCCACCCATCCCTCGCCAGTAAGTTCTCTCTGAGACACAGCCAGCAGAATTCGGTCACTTTTGACCTTCATTGTCTGGTCCCACTGATGTTATGTGGATCATCTAGCCAATACCAGGGAAAACCATATGTCTGAAGGACAGAGTAAGAGCAAAATCTACAAGAGCCAGGGTAATATGACACCACTAGAGCCTTGTTATCGTTCTACAGCAATCCCTGCATATCCTAAGAAAACCAAAGCACAAGAAGATGATCTTAAATCAAATCTTATAAAGATGGTAGAGACTTTTAAAGAGAAAATGAAAAAAAATCATTTAAAGAAATACAGGAAAATAAATTCAAGCAGGTATAGGCATTAAGAGAGGAGGCAAGCAAATATACAAAACTACAGGAAAATGCAATCAAACAGGTAAAGGATATGAATAAAACTGTCTAAGACCTGAAAATGCAAATAGAAGCAATAAAACATAAACTAAGTCAATCCTGAAGATGGTAAAACCAAGGAAATCAAACAGGAACTCCAGACATAAGCATCACCAAGAGAATACAACAAATGGACTAGATAATCTCAGGCATAGATGATATAATAGAAGAAATAAATAAATCAGTCAAAGAAAATACAAAATCTAAAAAGTACATGATACAAATTATCCAGGATATTTTAGACACTATGAAATGACAAAACCTAAGAATAATAGGAATGCACAAAGAAGATCCCCTGCTCAAAGTACCAGAAGACAATTTCAACAAAATCACAGAAGAAAATATCCCTAACCTAGAGAAAAAAATGAAGATAAATGTATAGGAAGTTTTCAGTACATCAAACATATTGGATCAAAAGAGAAAATGCTCCTTCCACATAAAAAGGAAGATGTATCAGAATTATACCTGACTTCTTAACAGACACTTTAAAAGCTAGAAAGGCATGAGCAAGCTAGTTGCCTTGCATAACCTAAAAGACAATATATGTCAGCTTAGACTGTGATACCTAGCAAAACTTTCAATCATCATAGATGGAAAAATCAAGATATTCCATGATGAAACCAAATTTTATCAATATCTTTCTACTAACCCAGCCCTACCGAGGATACTAGAAGGAAAACTACAACCCACTAAGGCTAAATACACTGAAGAACACACAATAAATAAGTAATTTCACACATTAAAACCAACAGAAGGGTAATACACACTACACACACACACAGAGACACACACAGTACCACCACCAACATCAAGGTAAAGGGAATTTATAATCACTGGCCATTAATATTTCTCAGCACCAATGGAATCAATTCCTCAGTACAAAGACAGAGGCTAAAAGACTGGATGCATAAACAGAATCCATTATTCTGCTGTATAGAATAAAACATCTCAGCAACAAAGATAGACATTACTTCAGAATAAAGGGCTTAGGTAATGTCTTAAGGGCTGGAAGAGGATTTTCCAAGCAAACAGACCCAAGGAACATGATGGAATACAAGTTCTAATATTAATGAAATAGACTTTTAATAAAAATTAATCAAGGCATAGTGAAAGTCACCTCATACTCATCAAAGCAAAAATGAACAAAGAGGATACCTCAATTCTGAATATCTATGCCCCAAATTCAAGGTCACCCACATTCATAAAAGAAATATTACTAAATGTTGAGTCACACATTAAACCACATACATTAATAGTGGGAAACTTCAACACCTCACTCTTACCAATTGACAGTCATTGAGACAGAAACAAAGCCGAGAAATAATGAAGTTAACACAGGCTATGACTCTAAACAAGCTAATAGATAGCTATAGAACATTTCATCCAAACATGAGAGAATATCCCTTCTCTGTGAAGGTCCCTTCACAGAACCTTCTCCAAAATTAACCATACAACTGGTCTCAAATTATCCTCAAAAATACAAGAAGATTGAATTGACTCCTTACATCCTATCAGATCTCCATGGATTAAAGATGCATTCCAACAACAGAAACAGTAGAAAACCTCATGAAAACTGAACAACTCTACTCAATGATCACTGGGTCAGGGAAAAAATTTAAAAAATTAAAGACTTTCCAGAATCTAATGAAAAAGAAGGCACCATATACCTAAACTTATGGGACAAAATGCTAAGAGGGAGTTCATAGCACTAAGTGCCTTCATAAAGAAATTAAGGAATTCTCATACTAACGAATTAAAAGTACCCCTAAAAGCTCTACAAAGAAGAAGGAGGAGTCAGTCACTTTTGTACTGACTCAGCAGAGTGTGCTTGTGGCTGGGTACTGACTGAGGGTGCAGTAGCATTCAAACTAAAGCTAGGTCATTTTAAGAGTTAAGCGGACTCCAGATATTTGAGCCTCTTAACTTTACACAGAAAAGGTAAGACAGGAATGGGGTCATATCTTCAGTGTCTGGGAGGCTGAGGCAAGAGATTGTGCCTTTGAAGCCAGCTTGAGCTACACACTAAAGCACACATAGACACACACACACAAGATAATCACTGCTAGATACTATATAATGTCTGTATTCAGGTTCCTCATGGACTCAATGAAAAGATGATTTTAAGAAGTTCTGGGAATTAAAATAAATATACTTCAATAAATTTCTATTTTTGAACAGTCAGAAAAAAGGAGAAGGAGGAGAAGGGGGAAGAAGGAGAGGAAGGATAAGATACATCTAATAGGAGTATGCAGCAGGAAATAATCAAAAACAGGACTGAAATTAATCAGGCAGAAGCAAAGAGAAAAATACAAAAACAAACACAAAACAAAACAGTGAAATGAATAGCTGGTTTCTTGAGAAAGTCAATATGATAGACAAATCCTTAGCAAAACTAAAAGACACAGAGACAGTACCCAAATTAACAAAATTAGAAATGAAAATGGAGACATAACAATGGACACTGGGGAAATTCAGAGGATCATTAGGATGTATTTCAAAGGCCCATACTCCATAAAATTAGAAAATCTAAAAGAAATAGACTACTTTCTAAACAGAAAAGATTTATTTACCATACTTAAATCAAGATCAGGGAAACAATCTTAATAGTCCTAAAACCCCTAAGGAAGTAAAATCATTAAATTTATTAAAAGGCTTTTAACTGAAAAAAGCCATGGGCCAGATGGTGTTAGAGCAGAATTATACCAGCCTTTTAAAAAATAGCTAATACTACGCAAACTTTTCTACAAATTAGAAACAGAAGGAACATTATCCAACCCATTCTATGAGGCTACTATCAACCTGACACCTAAGACTCAACCAAAGAAAAATAAAACAAACAAACAAACAAACAAACAAAAAAAAAACCCCAGAATTTCAGGCAGATTTCCCTCATGAACATTGACACAAAAATACTTAATAAACTACTAGCACACCAATTTGAAGAGCATATCAAACACATATTTCACCGTAGTCAAGTTGGCTTGATCCCAGAAATGCAATGGTGGAGAGATCAGGGATACAAGGTCTATACCTAAAAATAATAAAGACAATATACAGCAAGTCAGTAGTTAACATCAAATTAAATGGAGAGAAACTTAATAGAAATTCCATTAAAATCAAGGAACAAGACAAGGCTGTCCACCCTCTCTGTTTCTTCAATATGTTACTTGGAGTTCGAGCTAGAACAGTAAGAGAAGCAGAAGGGATCAACATGATACAAATTGGAAAGAAAGAAGTCAAAGTATGGCTATTCACAAGATGATATGATTGCATCCATAAGTGAGCCAAAAAGTTCTACCAGAGAATTCCTACACTAGTGAGAATAAACACCTCAAGAAAGTGGCTGGATACAAAATCAACTTGAAATCAGTAGTCACTCTTTATCAAAAAACAAACTGCCAAAGAAAGAACTTAGGGAGACAATACCCCTCAAAATAGCCACAAATAATATAAAATATCTTTGTGTAACTTGAACCAAGCAAGTGAAAGATCTATATGACAAGAAGTTCAAGCTTCTGAAGAAAGAAATTGATGAATATATCAGAAGATGGAACAATCTCTCATGCTTTCAATAGGATCAATACAGTGGAAATACCTAAAGCAATCTACTGATTCAATGCAATTTGAATCAAAATTGCAACACAATTCTTCACAGTTCTTGAGAGAACAATTCTCAACTTCACAGGGAAAAACAGAAAAATCTAGAATGGCCAAAACAATCCTGAACAATAAAAGAACTTTTGTATGTATCACTATCCCTGAACTCAATCGGTACTGCAAGGAAGCCGTAATAAAAATGCATGGTATTGGTATATAAATAGACAAGTTGATCAATGAAATCAAATCAAAGAACCATAAAAAACCCAACTCACTTTTAGATACTTGATTTTCGACAAATAAGTCAGAGATGAGTTGGAGGCAATGTTAGGACATTTCAGAGACCTGGGATGTATGTAGGCTCCTTGGAGCCTATGGAGGTGATTCCATTTGAGAGTCCTAGCAGTGCATAATATGGATCTTGAAGTAGCTAATTCCTGAAGACAGGAATGACTCACAGTAGAGAGATAAGAACAGAAATCCACTCACAAAATCATTAGGGACTCAAATATCTCCTGCTATAAGATGCATAAGACAAAGATAAAACAGACACTGAAGGGATGGATGCAAGTTGAGATCCATCTCATGGGCAAGAGCCAGTCCTTGGCAATATTAATGATACTCTGGAAATGATCCCACCTAGTACTGCGGTGACTTGATGTACCAGGAAGGGGACAAGGAAGGGGTGTAGTATGAGAGAGAATGAAGAGGGAGAAATAGGGGTAAGATCTGTGTGAGGGAGTATTGGGAGGAGAGAAGGGGCTAATGTTGGGATGTAAAGTGAATAAATAAATTAATTAATTAAAAATAAGACAATTAGTTGCATATGTAAAAGGAACCACTTAACTTATCTATGGTGTTTTTTATATGCTTATATCTGCATGTATGTCAGTGTACTATGCATGGGCAGTAGCTGCAGAGACCAGAAGAGGGAGATGGTTTCCTTAAAATAGAAGTTAAAAATGTGAGCAGTCACATGGGTTCTGAGAATCAAACCTAGGTTGTCCAGAAGAGCAGCCAGTGCTCTTAACCATGGAGCCACCTCTCTAGTCTAATATACAATGATTTGAGATATGTGTGCCCTGAGGACTAGCTAAGGGCATAAAGCAGCACAGAAGAAAATGATGAGACACAGTGGAGGAGCTGTGAGCATTTCCTTATTCTTATCCATGTTTCTCTCCCTCCTCACAGTTGGAAGCTTGGACTTCCACATTAACTAAAATCACTTTAATTTCTGTTTTACATTATTTTATATAGAGGCTAAGAGCTAAGAAGAAAAAAAAATATCCCTGAAAGTGTAGAGATGATAAAATATTTTTTCTTGTATCTTATAATCTAAAATTATTTTTATTCCAGTAACCTGAAGCTTTAAGAACTAAAGATCAATGCTGGGAACACAGTTAATGTTATTAAAAGACAAGTTGGCAAAATTTATATGATGATCATATGTTAAAAGCTGGGATTTTCTGGGCTTATGTAATGCACCATCTCTCATAAAGTCTCCGCTTAATGTTGTAAGGATTCAGCCTTTGCCTTCCATACTCCAACAGACAATTAGCTTTAATTCTCCAAGATGTGGAAGCCAAAAAGAAGCCAGTAGTCCAAATGGAAAGAATGACCTGAATACTAAGGAGATAAAGAGCACAAAGCTTGCTGATGAGAGATAGAAGATTCAAGACAGAATATGAGATGGAAAGGGTGAAAGTAAGAAACATCATTAGCATTGCTTTCTAGATGTTAAATCTAAGTTAAAGAAAATAGACTAGAGAGCTAATGAAAATATCTATTAAAATTTATATGCAGTAAACTTATATACAAATGATCTATACTACCCAAAGCCATAAACTATTCTTTGTCTTTCATTAGCTTATGCTAAGATGTATACTAACATATGCTGGCAAGTAACAGGCTATTAAAACTGTGTCCTGAGGAATGGAGCATGGTTTGTGTTCCTTTTATTGTACTTATTGTTGGAAATTACATGCATACATATAATGAAAGATGCTGCACATGTCCTCAACCTCTCCAAATTCTCTATATTTCTCTGATAAAGACAGATGATCTTTATCAACTTTGTATCTTTTATTTTTTCTGTTTTTCTTTTTTTTTTTTTTGTATAATGTGGTAATTCAAGTTAGTGTTACTTATATGTGAATAGGTGTGTGGCTATTAATTGGATCATAGAAAATATAACAGTGGACCTATTTTTCACTCAAGAATGTTCTCTTTCTTCAAGCAACATTCTATCATAAATAGCTCTTCAATACGGAGTTGAACATGAAGATCATCTACCCCATATTTGCTGGGATTTTGGCTATCTTGATTTTTTGTAACTATTTTACCAGAAACCATAACTGCTGTGTGTTATGACCTCAATAGTCATATCCTGTACAGAAGACATCAGGTCCAAGAATTCTTAGATATGCTCCAATTCATATTTTGCATCATTTTCCATGATATTCTCTTAGCTTTTGTGATAGCATGGTTAATGCAGTCTTCAGTTTCTTGTTCACAGCATTATCACTATAGTTATGACTCTCCCCATCTGCTGTTCAGTACACTAGAAACAAAGAAGCTTCTCTGAGAATGTCGAGAGCCGCCCAGGTCTGTTGGTATAAATCTAAATAGTCAGTCATCAATTCAATAGCATAAGTATTTAGAAAAATAATAATAGCAGGTTGTAGGCTAGGATCTCCCAGCCATGACATCATATTGAATCTGAAATGGTCTGTTATTCACTTACAATTTTGTAACTATTGCTCAATTAGATACAAGTTACATGGAAGATCTGTATGGTAACTGACATGCAGGATCCAGCACTGGATAACATCATTAATATCTTTTCACCTTCTGAAACCTGATAGCATTTTTGATACCATGAATGCTAGCCATGAGTGAGAAAATGTTTCAGCTTGGATTGAGTTGACTTCTTAATGCCCTGCAGCCAACGTGTGTGGGGATCTTCATCAATAGGAACTTATCACGTAGGTATGGCAAGTAACTAAGGGCAAGGATGATAGCCTGTGCTGTTCTGGAGAGATATAGGCCCTCAATGACCAATAAATTATATGGAGGTACCCTGGGATGCTCAAGATAATTAAATACAAACTAAACAGTCAAAAGGATGTAAATATAAGAATGTTGTAAAACATCAGAGATAACATTTAATTCACTGGCAGGGTAGAAATGTCCCGTTTTATATTTTAGAATATTTGTACTAGAATTAACAAAAATGTTGTGGTGTATCTCATCTATATGTAATGGTTAATTTAATCTTCATTATCAACTTGATTAAATTTGAAATTGCATTACAGACATGTCTTTCACAGTATCTGTGAAGGTATTTAGAAGACAGATTAAACTGGGCGGTTAAAACTAATTGTGAATGCGAATGTCAGCATACCTTAAACTGGAGTCCTAAACAGAGTAAAAGGTGACAAAGGAAAAAGCTAACTGAGCAGTCACAATTGTCTCTCTTCCTCCTGGATATAAAGACTGGAGACCAGCTGCTCCCACTTGTGCCAGCAAAGCTAGAATTGTTCTTATCATAAAGCCTTCCACTCAAACTGGAAGGCAACAATAAATTCCGTTTTTCTTTTTGTGTCAATTATTTTGTAATAGTGACACAAAACATAGTTAACATGGAAATTTGGTATCAGAATTGGGGTTGTTGCCATGATAAACCTGACCATGTATTTATGGACATTTAAAACTAAATTGGGAGAGGAATATTGATGAATTTTTATCTGTGGTCTAAACAAATCCTAAAATGTTTTCAGAAGATCCTATTGTCTACTTTAATAGGAAGTTTTACAGACCAAATGCTGAGAGAAATTCAGACCAGGGGTGATTAGCTCAGGGGATTTTAGTAAAAAGACTTTATTGTAAATTGGATTGGAAGCTATTCTTGCTTTATTCAGGCAAAATGGATAGAATCTAGTCTCCATCTTGATAATTTTATTGAAAATACATTTTAAAAGTCATGGACTCAGTCATTTTTCAAAGGACATTTCAAGATAGAGCTCTATTCATGCTGTGGTAAATTGTTGCCCACTGCATTTATTGAGATTTCTAAAGAAGATATGTAAAATTCATGTTTGGTAAATTAAAAAGCATGGATATGATTAACTTACATATAAGGAAGATGTAGATAAAGCATTCACAGTTGTTAAGGATATGAGTTCATATATAAAATTAAAAAAAGGTCATAATTTACATTAGGGCAATAGAAATGTGCCTTGAGAGGAACACCTTGCCTATTCAAGTTTCTAGCTTGTAAGATTGCAGTTCATTTGAAGGCAGAAAAACAAAACTGTGAATGATACTGACATAGTTTCCTGGTAGAAAACTTGGGGTCAGGGATGGACATAGAAGTATACTCTGCTACCACATTACATATCTTCATATCTGTGGTAGAAGACTAAAAGAAGACTCTATCTTGAGTCAGGAGGAGAACTTGGCAGTGACTCCACACTGAGCTGGTTTTATAAGCATCACAAACTTATAGAATTTAATAGATATAGAGGCTTCAGCAAAGTTTCTTAAGAGGTGTTGAGTCCAAGTAATGTGTGCCAAGATTCCTTGAATAACACTCTGAAAGGCTACCACATGACACTTAGAAGCTGTAACCTAAGGTTCACAGAGAAGATGTAACCTAAGAATATGCTGGAGATACAAGTACCATGGTATATTCAGTAAGAAAAGCATTAGGCTCAGACATATAGTGGACCAAGCACTTCTGCTTATATGACGTTGGCAAAAGAACCAAAGGGTAAAGGTTGTGCATCCAAGAAGATCCTTCCAAGAATCCCTGATCCTGAACTCATTAGGCCTTGCTTTGGTCTGAAAATTCCTTGCAATAATACTATTCTTTCCATTTGGCATGGGATAATTATTCTCTACCATTGTATATTGGAAATATATAACTTGAGGTACATTTTTCTTTATAGAATTTAAAAGACTTACTTAAGTCTTTGGAGACACATTATACTTTTAAGCAAATTTTATAGTATTTTCCTGTAAAGATTATAAGAAATTTTAAAGTTGGAATTAGTGCATTTTTGCCTTGGTAGATTATGATGAGCCTAGAGTGAACAGATTTGGGATATTGTACTTCAAAAGGATGTATTTGGTGAGTGGAGCTATGGCTCCGTGGTTAAGATCTATACTTACTAACAAAATCATGATGACCAGATCCCAGCACCCATATTATAGCTGAGCACGGCATACTTAGAAACCCAGTAGTGAAGGGCAGAGAGATATAATGATCATTTAGGCTTGTTCATTGCCCAGTAGTTGATGGACAAAACAAACACATACTCTAAGTTCGATGAAATGCAAGTTTTAAAGAATAAACAAGAGAGTGATAGAGAGGTAGATATCTAAATATCTTCTTTTGAACTTTTTGTATTCACAAGAACATGCATACCTGTACATATTCTTGTACCACACTTACACGACCATCAGCTCAGGTTCTTGCCATTACAATTAAAAGTGTTCCTGACATTACAATTTCCTTCCTATGTTTGCTGTTCATTCAAACAATGAACTGATGTTTCTTTCTCAAATCATGCTTTTCAAGTATTTAGTCACAGAAACAAGAAACATAGTTTAACACGTAGTTTCATATAGTTAATCATATATATGTATATATACAGATATGATGTACATATATATACATATGATACATATATGATACACATATGTATATGTGCATATGATACATACATATATATATACACATCTCAACTATATTACTCATTTACTTGTAGCTGGGAATATTAGTGCATAGAATGTTATAACAATCTGATTATTATGACTGCCTTGAAATGAAACAAAAGTTTTCAGTGTATAATGCTATATGTTGTTGTACATATTCAAAACATATAGACTCAGGGACTACTAGATGACTACAAGATGATGATAAATTTGACTCCATTATTTGCCACTAAGTTTGACAACCTGAGTAAGACTCAAAGATCCCATGATGTACAAAATGAGATCCAATTTTCACAGGCTTCTCTCTGACCCATATGCTCAAGCCCATAAGTATTAATTCTATGATATTCTTAGTATTATTATTGTTCATATATGTTTTCTGCTTAATGATGATGCCCCTTACTAAAATGGGAGCATCCAAAATGTGTATGCCTGTTACTGCCTATGTACTTTCAAGTATAGGAAGACCAAGGTGAGCCATTGATGCTAGAGTACATCTTTCCTGTAGTGAGGCATCCTTTTCCAACCAAAGTTCATCCAAACCATGCAGAAAGTCTCACCTCATATATCTTCCCTTGCTTTCACTGGCAGTATTAAAGATATAAAACAGAGGTTATATAGAGTGCAAGGATATAGACCAGTGAAAAGAGATGTCGAAAGATCAAGAAAACTGACTCTAACTGTTTTTTGAGTACAGGCTCAGCTTTATGCGATGTACAGTTACCTCTATACAACTTTTGTAAACAAGATAATAAATTCAGTTACAAATCTAGTCTTGTGAATTGTATGCCTTGCCACTACCAAACAGCAAAGAAATAAAACATCTGTAAAATAATTGTGTGTGTGTGTGTGTGTGTGTGTGTGTGTGTGTGTAAATGTAGTTATTTTTGATTAATTTTATTTAGTCCAGCAGTTCTCAATTTGTGGATTGTAACCCCTTTGAGGGTCATCCAACCCTTTTATATGGGTTGCATATCATATACTCTGCATATCAGATAATTACATTTTGATTCATAACAGTAACAAAATTACGCTTATGAAGTTGCACCAAAATAATTTTATGGTTGGGGTGTCACACTAACATGAGGGCCACAGCATTAAGAAGGTTGAGAAGCACTGCTTTAGAGATTTCTAAGGAGAATAATGGTATTACCATCTTCTCTAAATGCCCACCCTTACTATGGCTTCACAGATCACTTCAACAGGAAGACACCATAAACTAGGACTTTTCAAAATCCATGATTTATATAGCCTCAACGACCTTGCAAGATCATCCTCTGTCTAGTTACAACACAGAATATTTTCTCAGTGCAGACTATATTTATGATAATGATGTGCTCATTGGAATATCCAATGAATCCAGATGATTAACTTCTCTACTACAGCAGAAAGGGATTTTGAATAGATGCTGTTGATAGCCAACAGAAAATAGCAAAATTCAACTTTTTCAGAAGCTCTCATTAAAACTGTGCCGACTCCAACGAGCTTACTGCTGCAGCAGCTGCTGCAATGCTTACCTTCAAGTGCACTGGATTTCAATTTGTCTTACAGTGAATAGAGTTTCAGCATCTTCGTGTTTATAATAAACAACTTTCAATACATTCTACACTTGGGGAATTGTCCTTGTTCTTTGAGCCAGAAATACTATGCTTCTTGGCAGCCTTCTAGCCCCTGGGATTTCAGTTAAATAAGAAGTAGTTTGAAAGAATACAGTATTCTAGTATGAGAAATCCAAAGAATTTAAATGACTTGCCTGTGTTAGATGCCTTTTTGGGAAAAGCACAAAGAATATAAATTTGATTTTTGCATTTTAAACACACATACACACAGGGACATAGACACTCAGCTTGCTACACAATAATTTATCATCATAATAGTTAACAATTTCACTGAAACTAACCCTGCATTTATATTCTGAGGGTATTTTATTTGACTGAATCTTAAACATCATGCTGTTTACGAGGACAGTATAAAGTTGCTGTTGTCAGTGGGAAAATCGGTCAATATGTAATGATAGCAGAAAGTTAACTCTGGAAACTGATTTTGATTCAGAAACCTTTCAGGAAAAATGCAAGAATGAATTGGTTATTATTTCTTATTTGAGAGCATTTATTATAAACCATAGAAAACACAGGTTTACCTATGAATGGAGAAATATTTATAAATTATTTTGGTTACAACTTTTTTTAAAGGAGATAAAGACATGAAAGGTCAAAGCAGAATAAATGTTTGTCTTAATTATCTTTGTTAACTGGACAAGAACATGGAGACTAGTGTTTGGGCTTAATCTCAGCTACTGAATGTATGCTGTTAATTGAGGTAAGAAGCCCTGTCCTAAAAGTGGAGAGTGCCAACCCTGGGGCGTTAAAAAGACAGGACAGGATAAACACTAGTATGCATCATTCACACATTCCGGGCTTTAGATACAATATGACCAGTAGACTAAATATCTTTCTCTCCATCATGTACTGTAAAGTCCTGGGACTGTAAGCCATAATAAGCCCCCTTCCTTTTATGTTGCTTTGAATGGATATTTTGTCAAAGCAATAATGAAAATAACTAGTACATCCTATGATATTATTTCCCCAAATATATAGTACATACTCCTTCTAATGATTTAATGATTTACTTATCAAATATCCAAAAAGTTTCATTTGTCATATGCAGACCATTAAATAAAACATTATGTTGAGAATCAACCTGTTAAATCTTACTAATTAGTAATTATGCAAAACAAAAATGAATATTTCCTGTGTTCTAAATAAACATTCTTTCTTATTGGAAGAATTAAATTTTGGAACAATTTCATTTTAATGTAGTAAATAATATACCTACTATTTTTTAAATATGATTGAATGGAATTAGAATAACATGACCATATGAACCAGTATCTGTTTCTGAAAATATCTAATATCTGGGAGGATTTTAGAATGAAAATATACCAAGATTGAGTCAGTGAGATATTTCATCAGGTAAATGTACTTATTCCAAGCCTGATGATCTATACTTGATCTCAGGACCCAAATGGGAGAAAAGAACTGACAAACACAAAGAAGTATTTGAGAACAAATCTTAAACCACTTAAAGAGTTATCTTCTTCCATTCCACTTTAACACTTAAGTAATCCCCCTTCTTATCAAATTTGATCTAAGATGTGTTGTGAAATACTGGCTCTATCTCAGTCTAAGAACAGATAATTTTTCTTCGTATTCCACTTACTAATAAAACTCTTAAGTTCCTACCAGAGCAGTGGTAGCACCCACCTTTAATCCAGCACTCAGGAAGCAGAGGCAGGCAGAACTCTGCAATTGAGGGCAGCCTGGTCTACAAAGCACATTCTATAACAGCCAGAACTATACAGAGAACCAGTTTCAAACAAACAAACAAAGCAACAACAACAACAAAAATGACTTCAGATTTCTTACTTTGTCTCTTATTCTGTCTCCTGAGATATCATAGTCTTCATCAATGGCCACAGAAACACTTGCATTTCTTTTTGAAATAGTAACATCATGTGATACCATCATGACTATTGTGCATCCTTAAATTATAGTTGAGCTTGAGGTCACTAATGGAGTTGAATCCCAGAGTTTTGTCAGAGATCAAATGGTCTACCACACCAAAAGCAGAAGAAAGGGAGGCCTGAATGTGGTGCTTGGAAAGAAGTCTGTAGCTGTTCTGTATCAAGAAGTCTTCATAAGAGAGGACTCTAGTGAGGCAATTTTCAGTCTCCTGTAAGCCTGGTTTTTCCTTGACAAAGGAAAGAAGACAAAGTAATTAGTAAAGTGGGAAGAAGAGAGACATGATAGAGAATGAGAAAATAATATTTATTCACAGTACCCATACATCGGACCACAAGTCAAGTATGATGCAGTATTAAAGGCAAAACAAAAAGTTAGCTACTACATTGAATAGTTGATTTAGAATGTAATAAATTAATTGCTACCAAAAGTTGATATTAATTACTAAAATGTTATCATTCTTATTAACAAACAAGAATAGACATTTCCAGATTAAGATTAACTCATTAACAATTTGGTAATTAGTAATATCAAATATATAGTATATTAATTGATGGAAAATCATGTAGTGGATGAATGCTTTGGATTTGTAATGGCCTAATTTTGGTTGAATAAATGAAAGGACAAAATGACAAATTATAAATGGGGAGTATAAAAATATTTGTAGCCAAAAAAGAAAAATTTTAAAACATGGAGGATCATAAAAACTTAACAGAAAGTATGAAAATGTAGAAACAAGCATCTAGAAGTTCCTAAAGGAGAAATATTGACAAGGCCAGAAACATATATTCTTATTGATAGTTACAACTCTGTAAGCAGTCTTCCATGAATAATAAATATGTCTATATCCTTGCTAGCACATCCCATGGTTTGAAGGACGAATAATTGAGGGATTATACTGCTAACATTAAATAGATATTGGTTACTAAGGCTTTGTGTATGGTAATAAACCTGAGATTAAGATAGTTCAGATGAGTTCTTTAAGCTAATGAAATAAAATAGTTTATTTCAAAATAGAAAAGTATCAGAAAGCAAAATTTTAGTCAGAAACAAGGTGCCTCAAATATATGAAGAATATGATATTAGAGATAATTTAAGATGTTATAGAAATATTCATGTGGTATTCAACATATAAATTTAATAGTTATCTATTTTTTCTTTCTGTTGTTAGATAAGTTTATCTGTGATAAAATGATATTTTAAAATGCAAAAAGAATTCCATGCATACTTATTTTTTAAACAGCTTTAAAATAGAAAGATAAACATATGTATGATAAGCTAAATTTAGCAATTAAGTTAATTCAGTGAATTCAGCAGTTAGGGCATTGTGATCTTTACTTGTGCCATGTGCTAGTTGGAGGCCGTTCTATCTATGTACATACACCTAGCCACCTACCCTGCCACAAGGGGACTTTGAAGGCTAAATTGTGACAGCATGGAACTAGACTATAGTATCAAGAGTAATGAACAGGTTGAATAACCACATTAAACCTGACCTAACATCTTGTTTTTTAAAATTGTAAACACTTTTGAAAGTGTTGATATTAGATGACTTTTAATAAAAGTTGTTAGCCGGGCGGTGGTGGCGCACGCCTTTAATCCCAGCACTTGGGAGGCAGAGGCAGGTGGATCTC
>NW_022196903.1:16195023-16212949 GCF_008632895.1 Mastomys coucha
AAAAGTTGTTATAATAAAAGCTCTGGTTGTCATTTAGAATTGTAACTGAATTACATTTCTAACTTCAGATTTGAACTCCCTGAGACTTAATGTGAAAAAGCATGCAAGAATAAATGCTTTATACTCTAGATTTGTTTTGTATGATCTCAACACATTAGTATAACTTTATTAGTATATAAGTGATGAACTTGTAGAAGGATGCTAGAACAGTGAGGCAGGAGTTGTTGGGTGGGTAGGTGGGTGAAGAGCACTGTCTTAGAGGTAAAGGAGAGGGAGAGGGGACAGGGTGGTTGCAGAGAGGAGACTGGGAAGGGGGACAACATTTGAAATATAAATAAATAAAATAACCAATAAAAAGAACAAAGAAAAGAAAATGACAATTTCAGGTCACATTTTAATATTTGTTTAAAGAGCAAATTATTCCTAGAATTTTACCTCTTTTTCTATTGGGTTATTCCCACTAGAGAGAAGTCAGCATTAAGCAGTGATCAGTTCATCAATATGTTTATTCCATTCTCAAACAATAAGATGTGAGACACACTAACTTAAGAGTGCCCTAGATTTATGTTTTTAGTGCTATAGTCAAATGCTTATTGCTTTTTTTGTTTTTTTTCAGAACAGATTTCCTTCAATAAAATAGGTTTAATATAAATATATATGTATATATGTGATATATATGTATAAATAATGTTTTACATGTAATCTACATATATGTATAATTATAATAAACATAATACAGATATTTATATATAATATATGTTACATGTATATGTTACATGTATGTGTATACCTATATTTATATATATGTAATATATATAATATTTTAGATAAAATATCCTTTAATATACATAATATATATTATATCCTCTGATATATATATAAAATATTCTGTTTCCAAAACAAGAATATTTAAATAATTATATATAAGTGAAAACATCTAAAATGCTTAGAATGGCATGCTCTCCACAAATTTGAGTCATGTAACTCACTGTATTGTACATTCATAACACCATGATTCATAAGTATGGCTTCTCAGAGAGGGTGATTTTAGACTACTGAATGGTGAGATATAACTGGGCACATCTTTACATATGAATTTATTAGTTCTGTATTCCGTTTGTTTGTAAGTAGTGCTAGTAGTTTAATCTAGAGCTTCTCTGACATATGAAGCACGTACTTACCACTGAACTAAATCTCTAGCATCTGGCTTCATTATTATTTTTTTATGAAAAATAAACCTTTTGGGGGTATTAGATTGGTCAATATCCTTATTATTGTTTTTTTTGAAAGACATTTGAGTTTCTTTTTCTAAACACTAATTTTCACATTCTTTTTGTCACAATCAAGTGGGTTTTCAAATGAAATAATAAAATAGTGATCATTTATAAGTAGTTTATCATTCATGAAAGTATTTTAAACTTACCACAATGGCATTTTTTCCTACTCGACCCTATCATGTTTGCTTCTTTAAGCATTGATTATTTTCATATTCTGCATTGGAAGAGATGCTGAGGAATATTGTTGATGCCACCACAGGGTTAAAGAACTAATACAGACAGAAAATAGAGAGGTCTGTCTCTAACTCCCTAGAGAAAAGTCAAAGCACTTGAGATTTGGACTAAGATGCACAGAAACAGAAAGCACTTGGCAAAGATGCGAGAGGATTATTACAAGGCTGAGACCATTGATAGTGCTCACATTAATTCCCTTACAGAAAATAATAGACTGCCTTCAGAGCAAGGGCAAGGTTGCTGCCTAAGGAGTTTTGCTTTTATTTTGTGAAAACTGCTTCAGTACTCAAAGCTTGGGGGCATTTTATTCAGAGTTGCTTTGAAAATGTTTCCTTGTGCTTTAACTACAAGAAAAGGCCTTAAACGGACCTTAGCAGGTGTTTACAAACATTTTAATGTCCATGATCTGTCAAATGTGCCTCCTGCAGTACCAGGCAACCTCTTGGTGCAAAAGACATTAAAGGTGCTCCTCTAGAGAGCTCAGTTTACAGAATATCACCATATAATAATTGTGTGAATGGTAAATCTTTACAATGAGTGGATCTTTACTACATAAACTTTACAGTAACACAATGTATCATTGAAATATCCCTAAGCCTATATATAGCTCCAAATAGACACTGTGATTTTTACTAATAAACCCTGAACAAGCTTGGAGATATTTTTTTTAGATCAGATCAAGTAGTCTTTATTCATTTTTAATAATGGTAAATATTTAAACATTCTTATTTGAGAAACAGGCAGAATTGTGAGTTTTATTTGTTTCTAAGTGTAGAAGCTAAACAAAATAATGTCAGTCACAAAACAAACTTTAAGCTAAGTGTAAATCTGAATCTCACTTGTATCTTTGAACTAAGGAGAAGAAAAACTAAGATGATTTAGAAGATTCTGGATTATAAAACTACTCAGTTTTACCACATTAAGATCACATTCTTGATGGCTCAAATCAAACTGCAAATGAGACCCTGTTCAATCTAAAGCCAAGGGCAGTCAATGAGTCTGCTTGCGAAGACCTAGGTAAAGCTTATATTGAACATGCCTAATAAATAATTTCTGTATAGAAATAAATTGAGCTTAGTAAAATTTAAGCCTTTATCCTCTTGAGAAGTATTAACTAGCACTGACTAAATTTCTTCCTCAATTACTTCTTTGTAATAAATGTGTAGGCAAGTAGGATACATTATCCCTTATGCTTCTGATATTGCACTAGAGCAGCTAGTCTGGGAGAATGTAGAATAAGGTGTTTCTTAATTAATTTATAGGTTATTCTAATTCTATAGTTTTATCAGCAATAATTACTTATCTCAGTAGAGCACAGCTTTGGTTTTCACTAGTCCATATCATAAACACCACCACAAGATGGCAGTGTTTCAGAAATCACTCCTTACAACAATCATTCCTTAAAATGCAGTATCTTAATGACCAAAAAAGTTTAGTTGCCATTACAAGTGATTAAGAATTAATGATTCTCTAATGTCTGTGTAGCAATAAGCTAGTCATTTCATTTAAGTACTATAACTGTCAGTTTGATTGTTTCAAAGCATTGGAAAGCTTCAACATATAAATCAACTGAGGCCAGGAGACTGTCAGTAGATTCATAAATCTCACACACTCAATAGTTGGTGGTTTATAATTGTAACCTAATTTTAAAATTGTTTGAAAACAATTACTCATTATAAGACACATAAGTTACAAATGAATTAAGTCATGAGCAGGCTTCTCAATAATGAGTACTCATGTAAAATTCAAGAATTATTCCTAGTAAGCGAATATATTTTTAACCATAAAAATGCTGTAAATACAGATTTATGAGTATATAAAATAGAAATTTCAAAAGCATTAGGCATCAAGTAGAATTAAAATAAATCATATTATCACAATATCTGACTTCAGATTTTAATTATAATATCATTGTATTAATGAAAGTATTATTATCAGTCAAATGTTTGACAGGGCTGCATCTGGGCAATGTCAGTTATTTTTCTAATAACAAGTATGTTAAAAAAACCTATAGGCATATAAACCCAATATTTCAATTATAATGGCAGTAACTTTTTCTTTGTAAGCAGTAAACTGTCAATAGCAACTTTGAAAGATATACAAAAATTCTCTTCTTAGTAAAGGTTCTGCTTCAACTAAAGAAAACTGTAAGATTTTTCCATGTTAATTTATAAAATTATATTGTTATTGACTTGTAACAACTTAAAGAATTTCTGAAGACTAAACTATTATGTCTTCTGTAATATCCTGACAAATGGAATAGTCTGATTTTGTAAAACACTAATTTATTTTATCTTTCTACTTGGTTTGTTTATAAGATATGTGTGTGTGTGTGTGTGTGTGTGTGTGTGTGTGTGTGTGTCTATTTAAAATTTTAATTTTTAATATCTATTCAGACCCAACATTATCCCTGTTGTGTTGTGTTGAGCTGGATGGATTTGATATCTGAATGTGTATAAAATAAAATAAATATTTTTTAAAGATTTATTTATTATTATAATAAGTACACTATAGCTGTCTTCAGACACACCAGAAGAGCACATTAGATCTCATCATGGATAGTTGTGAGCCACCATGTGGCTGCTGGGATTTGAACTCAGGACCTTCAGAAGAGCAGTCAGTGCTTTTACCCACTGAACCATCCCACCAGCTCATAAATATTTACCAGAACTACATGTAAGTTCTATCACACAGTCTGTGGAAGATGTCCATATGTATAACATACTTAACATTGATGAGACTATCTTCATCCCCATTCAAGAAATTAAGATTTCATCCCAAGAGAGGAGGGAGGCACAAGGTGAAAGGCTCCTGAAACCAAGACCTGACTTTCCTAAACAGAGACATTAGGAACTTGGAGTACTTCTCAGAAGAGAACAAAACTCCCTAGTTTTCTAAATTTTATTATAAAAATGTAAAAGACTACAACAATTTGAAGAAACCATGACATTCCTTTGTCAAATATTCCAATACTCTCTGTTTACAGTCACAATTATGTTTTTAGATTTATTGTATCTTTCCTATGCTATAGTTAATTACTATATTTTGCAGGTCTCAAAGTAAGTTGTGAATATTTTTATTTTTTCAAATATTTAAAACTATATTATCGGCTTGGAGATTTGGCTCAGTGTCCAAGAGCACCTGTTGTTTCAAAGGAACTGGTTTCCATTCCCATCAACCACATGGAGGCTAACCACTTCCTTGCAGACCAGCAAGTGTGGTACACAGACACATATGAAGGTAAAATATTCATACATTTAGATAATAAAAACAAGTCTGATTTTAAATTTATCTAATATATATTAGGGAAGTTATAATTATAGTTAAATACAGTTAAATATATTAAAATCAGCAAAGTTTGATGGTAGAAATATGAGTCACTTGGACAGATATATCTGTGAAAATCGTATAATTTACAGATGCAATATTCTGAAACGGGAATATTCCCTCTTCTCTGAGTCAATATACATTTCTACCACGAGAAAATTAATTATAACTCCTTTAGTTTTCTTAGACCATGAATCAATTTTCCTTCTTAAAGATTGAGGCAGAGATATAATCAGGCAGTGTTATATAATCCTATGTAAGATTTTCACTCAGGATAATATTATTCAGAGTAACCTATGTTGTTGCATAAATCAATATTTTTTATTATTTTCATTGTTTGCATGAATATAAATCAGTTTATTTTCATATAAAAAGATATCCCACAGCTTCCACTCTGAAGCAACTACAAATAAATCAACCTTAACAATGCTCTTCCACATTTTTATTTTTATCATCTTGAGCAAATACTAGAGAGTGAAAATTCACAGTGGTGCACTAATGTTATCAAAAACCACATCTTATCAACATAAAGTACTGAGAACAACTGAGGCAAGAGATTTGTTTCTCCTCACACTTCCATAAAAATACAATGGATTGATCAGGTAGCAACTACAGAACTCTGCAGGGGAACAGTGCTCATCTTGATTGTGATTGAGAACATAGAATCACCACTAAGAGGTGATACATTTACCAGGCAGTAAAATCAAGAAAGGTAACACAACACCAAAATGGTCATGTAGAATCATGTCTTAGAAGACTGTTTTGATGATATTGCCTGTAAGCTTAATCAAAATTCTCCAAAGCTAAATAACAGAGGTGGATAAGATAAACCTAAATATAGTTTCTCAAGTAAAGAAGAAATAGCTGCCCACACATTAGAAAAAATAGCTCAAATTTGCTACAGACCCATTATAAATGAAAAATAAATGTAAAGTAAAGAATATCTTGGTGCTATGATTTATTCCCCAAGGCTCCATATTCTGAAAAGTTGAGCATCACTAGTGATGTGAAAAGCAGTGGACCCTAAGAAGTAGACCCAATTGATGGTATTGGATTTCCAGAGAAACTTGTTAGGGAAAGAACAATCTTGACCCTACACAGAGCTCTGGCTCCCTGTCTTGCTTTCTTATTATACTGAATGCTCATGATTCCACCTGTGATTAGGCAATAAACAGAGCCCCAATCAAAGTGATACGTGCTCATCAACTTCTATGGTTCAAAACTGCATGCCAATTAACTTTCCTTTAAATATGTAACACTCAAAAAGTTACATTAAAGGATACACAGACTGGCCCTACATTTGTTTACCTTCAATTCTCTGTGTATTTATAAGTTTATAATTATGAATTTAATCATTTAAAACTTATAGATCACTAGTGATTTAAGTAGCAATATTAACAGATCTTCCTCTTTAGTTTTGATTTTGTTTTGAAAAATTAAGTTATTATATAAACATAGGCCAATTCTTTGGCTGTCTCACATTTGTATCAATCAAATGAGTTCATTCAAACAACAAGAATACCTGAAATAATTCTTTATTTCTGATATTTTACCTGAAATTCGACTAAATGCTTTCTTTAGATTTGAGTTGTTTTTATTTATGTATTTTCTCCCTGTCTGGAATGTGGTAACCTTTCTTTTTCTTTTTTTGTTTTGAAGATTTATTTATTATTATATGTAAGTACACTGTAGCTGTCTTCTTGCACACCAGAAGAGGGCATCAGATCTCTTTACGAGTGGTTTTGAGCCACAATGTGGTTGCTGAGATTTGAACTCAAGACCTTCGGAAGAGCAGTCAGTGTTCTTACCCACTGAGTCATTTTACCACCACCACCACCCCTTTTTTAAGATTTCTTTATTATCTGGTAACCTTTCAAGTGTGGACTTGTATGAACCCCACTCATTTTTTTTCTCAAGATAATTTTTCACTGGCAAACAGTGTTGCTTCATATAGTTACTCCACTAATATTATAAATTGATCCCTCATTATTTTATTTTATTCATGATGAGATTTATTCTTCTATTTTTTCTTTTGCAAAGTTGAAATTGTCTGGTATTTTTCCCCATATTCTCTTTATGGCAAAGTTGGAAAAGGTACCTGTGACTAAAGTTCACCTTACATGTGGGGTAACTTGAATGAAATAAACAAATATATAAATATGGAAGAATGGGGGAAATGTTCCTAGGAAAGTACCTCACAAAATTTGTTGTAATATTCCTTGTTTCCTCAGAGACAGGAGATACCTCCAGCAATAATGTGTATAAAATCGATGTTAATTACAGTGACCTTACAAGAGAGAAAAACATTGTAGGAGATACTCTATGTCTGCAGGGCCAATTTTACCCCATAAAATATTTTCTTTGTACTTTGAGTATTTTGTTATACTATGTCTGATAACCATGGAAGGAGCAGCAATCCGATCAATTTGGTTGGTGTGCTTACAGAAAGTGTTGATGTTAAGCCAGAGCTACCACTGGCTGCCAGGTAAAGGTTGGAATTCATGATTATTAGGTAGTAACCCAGGTTTAGCATAAACCCAGCAAATATACCTCTGATAAACAAGTAAGCTGTAGTGCATGGGCCCCGGGCTAAGGAAAAGAAACTGGCCCGGAAGGACTCACAAAAGAATCTGATACCATACTGAAAATGTCCTCCTGTAAAGTCTATCAGCACAGAGGAGGTTTACTTAAGTTTGTAGAATTGTTTCTGTTATGTATCACAGTTCTCAGGCACATTTCCTATATATAATAAATTACATATATGAATATTTGTGCATTATTTTATTGCTGGGGACTTTTATAAAGAAAAATAGAAATTATTGCCTTCTTTAAAGTGTGTTTTAAAATTCAGTAATAAACTTTCTATTCCGTTTTTCTGATCTTCAACATTTGCTTCCATCATCCAGGGATCTAAGTGTCCATGCCCTGCAGAATAATGGGAGAAGGAGGTAGGCATACTAGAAGACACAATCTTACAACAAATGCATTCATTTTCTGGCTCTTACAATCTTTCCACACCTCTTCAGGCATGTTCCCTAACCGTTAGGTGTGGGAGTCTGGGAACCAAAATTCTTTGTTTTGATTGGTTGTGTTTTTTGTAGTGGTCTCCATCTGCAAAGAGTAGCTTCCTTGGTGAGAGGAGAGGACTTCGCTTTTCTGTGGATATTAAGATTAAGGATTATGCATTGTCTGATATTGTGCTGGTCTAGTGGGTTAGTGGTTAGAGATCCCTTTCCAATAAATGTGATGTCACTAGCACTGAGATTTTAGCTAGACTTTCAGCATGTCAAAACAGATGGGAAAAGTCCATGAGCCCTTAACCATCCACAAATCACTATAAGAAACTGAGGAAAGTTAGAAGCACAAGAGGTAGTCTTCTCCCAAGAGCACATGCATTAGTTGTTTAGTGCCAAGCCAGCAACCATGAAAACATACATATAAGTAACAATTTATAGACTGAACAGGATATATTTAGGAGTATATATGAATATAAGTATATATATATATATATATATATATATATATATGAATATACATATATGCATGCAATAACCATTAGGGAAAAAATGAAAGAGGTCATAAATTAAAAAGAGTAGGGAGAGATTTAGACAAACGTATGAAGGGAGAAAAGGAAAAGGGGAAATGCTGTCATTTAAAGGTGCTGCACATACCAAGCATTTATTTGCTATGAACAAAAAAACTGGGTAGTTTCTAGGAGTGAATATCTGTTCTTTATTGCTTTCAATGGACACTGAGGGAGCCCATTAAAAATGTGATGAAAGTATACACTTACATGAAGCTCAAGAGAATAGAAAAGTAAATCTTGGCTTGTAAATGAATGTTATTATTAGAATTGTTTCTTAGTAATTCTCTGTGTTCACACTAAGTACAAATTATAAACAAGTTTACAAGTAGAAGAATGAATTTCAACAGAAAATCAGGATTTATAAGTTTAAAGGCACTAGCGAGTAAATATATATTTGAGATTTTTAATAAGGTGGTTTATAAAGTTGATAACATACACTGCTGAAATATATTTTTAACCAGTGATTGAGAAAAATTGAATAATAGAATGGCTTATCTTATTGTAGGCTTAAAATAGAGGGTGAAAACAGGTCACCAATAGCTTATCAGGAAGAAAATGTCATATCAGACAGTCATGGTCAGCATATACACTCAGAAGAAAATTTAGAAGATGTATTCTGAACTCTAGGTCAATTCTATCCAAGTTCTTACTAATGTAAAGACTACAGTTTGGAAGCATGAAAATAAAATATGAACTTTAACAACTAACTTGCATAATAGTTGCCCTGTTTAAGTATCTATTTTCTGTTCTTGTTTGTCTCAAAGAACAAGAGTAACTCTTTGCCACTAAACAAAACTACAGAAAAATATTAAACCAGTGATATGAAATGAAAGGGGGTGAGAGGTTTAGAGTTAAACACCATTTGATCAATCAAAACAACCAAGAGCTATGGTCTCAGCAGCCCAATTCAGTGTTATTTCCTATATGAAACCAGTCTTCATTCCTCTAATTAGAAATGCTGTCCCTTCTTTTCAATGGACATTACACATGCATGAGATAAACACTTATTAGGTTTTTTTATGGTAAATACTTTATTGGGATCAAAGTGGAGAGGTATTTTTAAATGTTTATTCCACATTAAATTTTAATAAATGCTCAGATCTGAAAATGATATGGCAGCTTTAGACATATATAACATCCAGTCTACTCTTTCTCTCCCTAATTTTCCCATTCCTGTGATCTGTTTTCTCCATTATTTTAACTATTGTTATTATGTTATTCTCACTTCCACATAGAAGAAAATGTATTTGACACTAGTCCTCCTACACAAGGCTTATGAAGCTTAACGTAATGAGCTAAGTATTCATCCATTTTCCTGTCAATGAAACAACTGACTTCTTCTTTATGCCTCTGCATATTTATTTTCTGTATTCATCTGCTGATACTTATTTAGGTAGATGTCATAGCTTAGTTATTGCCAATAGCCACAGTAGACATGGATATGCAAATTTATCTTACCTATTTTGTCTGACTTTGTTTTCATCAGGATTTAACTAGCAGTAGTGTGATGCCTGGATATGATAGTAGTATATTTTGATTTTGAGAAATCCTTAAACTGTTTTCCATCATGGTATACTAATTCATATTTAGACAAGTAAGTGTAAAAGTTATTATTTTCCTTCAAATCCTCAGCAATTGTTATTTTATTTGTGAGGAGGGTTGAATAGTAGTTATTTAAGAATTGAGCAAACAGGGATACCACATAAAAATACCAAGGAGCAAGGAATGTCCACTAAGCCTAAAGAGAGAGCTTCAGAAGGTTTTACTGAGCAAATCAGTCCCCAGGAGATGCCCTAATTGTGGGAAGTAATGCCCAGTCCAGGGAATGTCACCAGTAAGGTATGGATTCCCCCCACCCCTTCTACTTGCTATCAGAGGTATCTCCCCCTCACCTGGGGCACAAGAGTCAATGAGAACCAAAGACAATAAGCTCTACCAATGAGAGATGACCAACTCATGCTGTAAACCTATGTACTTAAAGGTATAAAAAGTGTGTGCTTTTGTTCCTGGGCGTCTCCTTTGCTCAGAATGCAGTATGACCCCAGTATACCGGTTCAATAAAACCTCATGCAATTTGCAGCAATCTCCCTCGTGATTCTTCGCAAGTGGGGCACCTATGCTGAATCTAACAGTTATTCTAACTGGAGAGAGATGTAAGCTCATTGTTATCTTGAGTTTCCTTTCTCTAGTGTTTAAAGATATTGGGCATTTTTTCTTATTTATTTATTTTGATTAATTATTTCATTTATTTACATCCCAAAGCTGTCCTTGCTGATCCTTCCTCACAGAATTCTCCCCATTCTCTTTACCCTTCATGTCTGAGATGGTACCTGTGTGGATATCCTACCCACCATAGGACCTCCAGTCTCTACAGGACTAGTCATGTCCTCTCCCACTGAGGCTACTCAAGGAAGCCTTATGCTACATACACGCCTGGGGCTACAGGCCAACCCCTGTATGCTCTTTGGCTAGTGGCTCAGACTCTGGGAGCTTCCAGGGATCAATATTAATTGCCACTGTTGGGCTTCCTGTGGGATTGCCATTCCCTTCAGTTCTTTTAATCTCTCCCCTAACTCTTCCATAGGGTCCCTGACCTCAGTCCAATGGTAGCTTGTATCTGTCTCAGTCAGCTGCTAGTAAAGCATCTCAGAGGACAGCCATGATAGGCTCCTGTCTGTAAGCACAGTATACTATCACTTATAGTGTCAGAGATTAGTGCCTGCATTGAGTCCTGGGAGTCTCCCCTATCCCAGATCTCTGGAAATTCAGAGATTCTTCCCAACCCCCACCCCTAGGAATAGCATACTTGTTTTTGTTTTCCTGGTGCTCTGGGCCTCTTAGCATCCTTCTTCTGAAATGTTCCTGTCTATGGAGCATTATTTGCTTAGCTATTAGATTGATTAGCTGATATTTTTAAAAGTGTCTTAATTTTAGCCAGGCAGTGGTAGCATATGCCTTTAATCCCAGCTCTTGGGAGGCAGAAGTAGACAGATTTCTGAGTTCGAGGCCAACCTGGTCTACAGAGTCAGTCCCAGGACAGCCAGGGCTACACACAGAAACCCTGTCTTGAAAAACCACAAAAAAAAACTTTCTTAGCTTTAAAACATTATGAATATGATTCTTCTACTAAGAAATATATAATATTTTATAAAATGAAAAGCACTTAGCTGGTGTGAGGTGAAATCTCAAAGTTGTTTTGATATGCATTTTCCTGATGAATAAGGATGCTGAACATTTCTTCACGTGCTTCTCAGCCATTCTGTATTCCTCAGTTGAAAATTCTCTGTTCAGCTCTGTACCCTATTTTTTAAATAGGTTTATTTGATTTTCTGGAGTCTAATTTCTAAAGTTATTTGTATATAGTGGATGTTAACCTTCTATCAAATATAGGGTTGGTAAAAAACGGTGTTTTCCTCTCTGTTGGTTGCCGTTTTGTCCTATTGACAGTGTTCTTTGCCTTACAGAAGCTTTGCAATTTTATGGGGTCCCATTTGTTGACTCTTGATCTTACAGCACAGGCCATTAGTGTTCTGTTCAGGAAATATCCCCCTGTGCACATGTAATTAAGGCTCCTCCCTACTTTCTTTTCTATTAAATTCAGTATATCTGGCTTTATGTGGAGATCCTTGATCCATTTGGACTTTAGCTTTGTACAAGGAGATAGGAATGGATCGATTTGCATTCTTGTACATGCTAACCACCAGTTGAGCCAACACCATTTGTTGAAAATGCTGTCTTTTTTCCACTAGATGGTTTTAGCTCCTTTGTCAAAGATCAAGGAGCCATAGGTGTGTGGGTTCATTTCTGGATCTTCAATTCTATTCCATTGATCTACCTGCTTTTCACTTTACCGATACCATGAAGATTCTACCTCATACCAATCAGAATGTCTAAGATCAAAAACTCAGGTGGCAGCAGATACTGGAGAGGATGTGAAGAAAGAGGAACACTCATCCATTGCTGGTGGGGTGAAAGCCAGTACAACCATTCTGAAAACCAGTTTGGCAGTTCCTGAGAAAACTGAACATAGTACTACCTGAGGACCCAGCTATACTACTCCTGGGTATTCAACCAGAAGATGCTCCAACATGTAATAAGGGCACATACTCCACTATGTTCATAGCAGCCTTATTCATAATAGCCAGAAGCTGGAAAGAACCCTGGTGTCCTTCAACAGAGGAATGGATACAGAAACTGTGGTACATTTACACAATTGTGTACTATTCAGCTATTAAAAATGATGAATTCATGAAGTTCTTAGGCAAATGGATGGAACTAGAAAATATCCTGAGTGAGATAACCCAATAACAAAAGAACACACATAGCATCCACTCACTGATAAGTCGATATTAGCCCAGACCAGAAGTTCGGAATACCCAAGATACAATTCACAGACCACATGAAGTTCAAGAATAAGGAAGACCACAGTGTGGATATTTCAGTCCTTCTTAGAAGGATCAAAGTACCCATGTTAGGAAGTACAGAGACAAAGTTTGGGGCAGAAACTTAAGGAAAGGCCATCCAGGAACTGTCCCACTTAGAGATCCATTCCATATGCAATTACCATTCCCAGACACTAATATGGATGACAAGTGCTTACTGACAGGTGCCTGATATAGCTATCTTCTGAGAGGCTCTGCCAGCACCTGTCTAATATAGAAGTGGATGCTCACAGTCATCCATTGGACTGAGCCCAAAGTCTCCAATGGAGGAGCAAGAGGAAGAACCCAAGGAGCTGAAGGGATTTGCAGCTTCATAGGAGGAACAGCAATGTGAACTAACCAGTACCCCCAGAGCTCCCAGGGTCTAAACCACCAATCAAAGAGATCACATGGAGGTATCCATGACTCCAACCACATATGTAGCAGAAGATGGCCTTGTGGGTCATCAATGAGAGGAGAGGCCCTTGGTCTCATGGAGGATTGATACCCCAGTGTAGGGGAATGCCAGGACAGGGAAGCAGGAGTTGGTTAGTAAGCAGGGAAAGGAGGGATGTGATGGGGAGTTTTCAGAGAGGATGAAATTTGCAATGTAAATAAAGAAAACATCTAATAAATAAAAAGCACTTAACTGACAGAATTTTAATAAACAAAGCAAGACCAGCAACTTACCATACACCTTCAATTCAGAAACTACTCTACCTATCACTATTCTAACTAATAACAATGTTAATTTGTCTTGTCTTTAAAACATAAACATACTTATATTCTGTCTTAATTGGGTTTCCATTGCTATAAATAGATACTATAACCAAGGCAACTCTCATAAAGAAAAACATTTAATAGGGACTAGCTTACAGTTTCAGAAGTCTGTGATCATCATGGTGGGTTATAGGGTAGGTAGATGTAGTGCTAAAAGAGCTAAAAGGTCTACATGTTGATCTGAAGGTAGCCAGGAGGAGAGTCTCTTACAAACTGGGGGGAGTTTGAGCAGAGGACCTCAAAGCCTACCATCACAGTGATACACTTCTTCCAACAAGGCCATACCTATTAATGCCACCCCCCCATGGGCTGATCATATTCAAACTACCAAATACTTATTTGTGCCTTGCTCTGCCACTCAAAATTATGTTTTTGGTATTTAGTCATAAACATTGAGGTTACTGATTTGCATGTTCTGTCATATTCTCCAATATGAAATATGTACTAGCTTATTTTCATAGGGATGAGCAATTGTATTGTTTATCTTCAGCTAATTTTCTTCAACACTTAAATACTCCAGCTAATGCGGAGTATAAGAAACACTGTATTATAATCAAAGATCTACCATGGTTTGAAACATTGCTATCTTGAAACATGTGATGGCTCTTAGCATAGTACTTCACTCTAATGAGTGGAAAGAGTTTGAAGTGTCCTCATGAGCAGTTGGCTAATTCTGAGAGAGCCATTATTCAGGCTCTGCAAGATAGCAGAAGGAACACTGCATAACTGAGGATCAGAGAGAACTGGTTGTCTCAGTGTAGAGTAGGAATTTGGATTTGCAGCAGTCAGAAGTCTGAGCATAGAATTTCATCTTTGTTCAGTACCACTTGAGCCTCCTGATAAGAAAAAAATATCTTGCCGACATAACTCATTTTTAAGGGAAAAACATTTTTTACCTTTTAAGTTTTTGTCAAAAACATATTCAAAAGCAAGCATTGCATTAATACATTTATAACATTTCTTAAGAAAAAACATGCTTAATATTTGGCAAGGTATATTAAAAAACTCTCAAAAAAATGTTCTTCAAAAGTCCTAGAAGATAAATCATTCAAAAATTCATATACTAGTAGTCCATGTAACAACCCATGCTTACCATGTCATCCCTTGATTCATATATTACTTTATAAGTGTTGCATATGGAGGGTGACCATAATTAAAATATAATATATGTATGTTAATATCATAATGAAATGCATTATTATATGTAGTTAGTACAAGCTGATAATAAAGAAAACCACTGAAACATGCTTTTATAAATGTCTTTTAAGAAATTTCATATTTAGGAAAAATCAAGCTTACTTATAACATCTTAACAATTATTTCTGGATACAATATCTAACCTACATCCTAAGATAGCATAGAACTACTCTCATTTCCACTAAGGAACATTTTGTAACAGACATTCTAATATTCTTATAAATGTTCTTGTTGAAGTGTTGCTGCTGATACTAGTGATTATTTGAAGATATATATTCAATATCACAGAGTGAAAAGGATTTGGGGTGATGAGAGATGAGATGCCTCAGCAGTTAAGAACACTATTTTCCCGGAGGTCCTGAGTTCATTCCCAGAAACCACATGTATCTCAAGACCATTTACATAAAGATTTCTAATGCCCTATCCTGGCATGTAGGCATACATATAGATAAAGCATTCTTACATTAAAAAATTATAAAGAAATTCATTAATGTTTTAAATGTCAAACATTTTTGCACTATTGAGAAATAATTGAAGATGCATAATAAATATCCAATACTATAAAAATACTGTCCTTAATGGTGTAAAATCAAAAACTAGGGTATAATCTTCCCAATTAGGTCAATTTATAAAACATTTTATAAGTATTCTTAAGATGCAACAGAGTGACTTTGCTACCAACACATTCTATCACATGTAGTGATTAGAAAACAATTGAGAATATTCTCACACAAATGTGACATTAGTTCCATATGGTCCTCATGATATCAAATATCATCTTTACCCTTTAAACTAATGAAAAAAATAAACTAAAAATAGATGAAACAAGCCAAGCAGTGGTGGCACATGCCTTTAATTGCATTACTTGGGAGATAGAGGCAGGTAGATTTCTGAGTTCGAGGCCAGCCTGGTCTACAAAGTGAGTTCCAGGATAGTCAGGGCTATACAGAGAAACCTTGTCTTAAAAAACAAAACAAAACAAAACAAAACAAAAAATAACAAAAAAAAAGATGAAACAGATGATAGTTATACAGATACATTAAGTTATCCATGAGAATTGAGGAAAATGTTCTCTCAAATACGAAGGAATATTTTTCCTCCTCTTCTTCCTCCTCCTCATCGTCCTCCTTCTCTTCCTCCTTCTTCCTTTCTCTTCTTATATCTTCTTACCCTTATTTGTCTCAGAGCTGAGTATACTTCCTCAAGCCTGTCAATCATGTTTTTTAACACTGACTATTTTTCAATTATTTTTAAAAATAATTTCTTAATAATTTCTAACTGACTTTGAAATGTTTAGAGCAATTTTATATTAAATCATTTGAAACTATAATTTTTTCTCTATCATTATTTCATGTAATTCACTGCAATTTTGCAAACATTCTCCACTTTGGAATTCAAGAGTAGCTATAGCTCAATAATTTATTTTTTCTTAGTCTATTTCAGCGGTAAATTTAGGTCCAAAGCTGAGGAGAGATGTTGTTCTCAATCTACTCTACTTTATTTTTGAAATAAGTAACTAGATATGATTTAATGATGGTAGTCATGGTGAAATTATTCATATAGTTGAAGTGGATTTGAGTTAATTAACTATGAATATATATTCACATATCATGAAATGTCTTACACATTTACAAGTAATGACATCACTGTCCTAACATGTCTACTCTTCCAAAAAGTATTTCTCTCCTTTAACTACTGATAAGGAGCCATATATTTTCCATATTCACCTGTATTAACTTTCTTCTGAATATGCATAATATTTGCTATATATCAAAATAGATTATCTTTAATCAATTAAAAAGCAAAAAAGGAAATGGCATTTCTTTATAGTCACAGACACACAGAGACACACACAAACACACACATTCACACACACACCAAATCAAATATCATTTTTGAAATCTCTAACAGAATCTGTAAACACAAGAACGTAAACTTTCTGGGTTCATGTGTTGGAGGAAAATATAACTGTCACTTCCTGCCCCCTTTTACCTCGCTCTCCATTCCAGTCATGCTTAAGCAGGATAAAGTGTAATTATTCCTTGGGTACATAACTTAAAAAAATCCTGCATTCACACTAATCTTAGATATGCAACCATATCTCTCCAAGGGCAAATTATACCCTGAGGCATCTTCTGACCTGAAGATGTCTTTAAGTCATGCCCACATTTCTCTTTGAAATGGAAACACACACCTCTAGAGTTAAGCACATCTCCAGAGCCTATACAGTTGTAAATTAACTTCCCAAGGCTAACTTTAAGAATTTAATTATATTTTATGACTATTTTTGTTGAAGTATTGTTTCTGATATTAGTGATTATTTGAAGACATGTAATAAATATCAAAAATTTTGTCCATAAGGTTATAAAATATTTTAGTAATAGTTTTGAAATTATGTAAAGGATAAATTTCCTCATTAGATGTGGAATTCATCAAACATTTTCTTTAAGTGTTTTTATGCACAATAGAATGACTTTAGTGTCATCAATACTTTCCATCCCAGGTTTTGATAAGAAAACAATTTAGAATACTATCACACAAATGTTACATTTTTTAATTGCTGTCTAGTTCCTAAAGATTTGATATTTCTACATTTGGTTAATTTTGTGTTACTTATTTTCTCTCTGAATTTTGATCAAATTAATCCAGTAATCTTCTGTAAATGGTTTTTTTTCAAGTTTTTATGTCAGTGTGGATTATTTGCTGTTCTGAGATAGCATAGTTGAATACCTTGTGTTAATCTAATTATAAAGGATTCCTCTTCCTTTGAACAAAATGGCAATGATTTCTTATACCAATACCACTGCTAAAACTGAAAATTGGAATTCTTTTTTATTAGATATTTTCTTTATTTACATTTCAAATGATATCTCCTTTCCTGGTTTTTCCTCCAGAAGGAAAAAAACAAACACCAAACAAACAAACAAACAAACAAACAAAAAACCTGTTCCCTTTCCCCTTCCCCTACTCACCAACCCACCCTCTCGCACTTCCTGGCCCTGGCATTCCCCTACACTGGGGCATAGAACCTTCACCGGACCAAGGGCCTCTCCTCCCATTGATGACTGACTAGGCCATCCTCTGCTACATATGCTGCTGGAGCC
>NW_022196903.1:16213153-16224376 GCF_008632895.1 Mastomys coucha
CCTAATATTTCAGTCATATTGAATTTAAATTCTCATTATCAACAGTAAATATAGATTCCCTCAAATACATTAATAGCCATTTAGGACTATATGAGGGTATTTAAGAATTCATATTTTCCTAAAATATTGTTTAATCTTATTATATTTTTATATTTATAAATATTTAGTTGTTTCTGGTCTTAAAATTTTAAAATACCTTTGTGTGAGTGTGTGTGTGTGTGTGTGTATGCATTATTGTACATGCATACAGGCATATCACTGGACGTGTGTGGTGGAGTCTAGGTAAAACTTTTAGAAGTAGGTTTTCTCCTTCCTCCACTAACTCAAGTTAATAAGGCTCAGTGGCAAATACCTTTACCCACTGAGACATCTTACTGACCTTGATTTTAGCTATTTTAAAAACATATGTTTATTTTTTATCTATTTTCTGTGATTTGCTACATTGTATTTTTTCAGTTCTCCTTCAATATTTTACTTCAGTTCTCTCCATTGCTATTATATATTCATGAATTAGATCTTTTACAATTTCCTATTAACTTGATGACTATCTTAAAAACTGTTTCTTTATCATTTTGAGACACAGATTAGCAGTAATGGCAAAATGTTCTTATATATAACAAAATTTATAAATTCTTTTTTAAAAAAAATCATTTATTTATTTTTTTAAACTCCAGATTTTATTCCCCTCCTGATCCACCCTCTGACTGTTCCACATCTAATACTTCCTCCCTACCCTACTGTCTCCATGAGGATGTCCCCACCCCCACCCTATCCCCATTCCACCAGATCTCTAAACTCCCTGGGGGCTTCCAGTCTCTTGAGGATTAGGTACATTTTCTCTGACTAAACACAGACCCAGCAGTTCTCTGCTGTACATGTGTTGGGGGCCTCATATCAGCTGGTGTATGCTGCCTGATTGGTGGACCAGTGTCTGAGAGATCTCCAGCATCCAGACTGCTGGTTAACTGAGACTGCTGGTCTTCCTACAGGGTTTTCCTCCTCCTCAGCTTCTTCCAGCTTTTCCCTAACTGAACCACAGAGGTCAGCAGCCTCTGTCCATTGGTTGGGAGAAAATATATGCATATGACTCTTTCAGCTTCTTCTTGGGTCTTTCGGAGGACAGTTGTGATTAAGTCCTTTTTTGTGAGTGCTCCATAGCCTCAGTAATAGTGTCAGGTCTTGCCACCCCCCCCCTTGAACTGGATCCCACTTTGGGCCTATCACTGGACCTTCGTTTCCCCAGGCTTCTCTCTATTTCCATCCTTGCAGTTCTTTCAGACAGGAACGATTGTGGGTCAGAGTTTTGACTGGGAGATGGCACCCCATCCCTATCTTTCTGCTGGAGGTGGGCTCTACAAGTTCCCTCTCTCCAATGTAAGGCATTTCATCTAAGGTCCCTCCCGTTGAGTCCTAGAGTCTCTCACCTCACAGGTCTCTAGTACATTCTGGAGGGTACCCCCCCAACCTCCTATCTCCCGAGATTACCTGTTTCCATTCATTCTGTTGACCCTCAGGGCTTCAGTCCTTTCCCCTATCCAATACCAGATCATGTTCCCCTCTTCCCCCAATTCACTTTCCATCCCAAGTGCCTCCTCCCTTCCCCCTTGTGGTTGCTTTCTTCTCCCTCCCAATTGGGACTGAGGCTTCCTCACTTGGGCCCTTTTTGAGTTCTGTGGACTGTATCTTGGGTATTCTGTACTTTTTTTGTTTTTTCTAATATGCACTTATTAGTGAGTACATACCATGCATGTCCTTTTGGGTCTGAGTAACCTCACTCAGGATGATATTGTCTAGTTCCATCCATTTGCCTACAAAACTCAGGATGTCCTCATTCTTCATATTGTTCATTGTGTAAATGAACTACATTTTCTGTATCCATTCTTCTGTCGTGGGACATTTGGGATGTTTCCAGCTTCTGGCTATCACAAACATCGAGTGTTCCTGCAAGTCCTCATTCCAGGGTTAGCATCTGTTTCTGCTATCTGGAGGCTATTTTCCTTCGTCTTTGTTAGTTTTGCTTTATGAGTGGTGAGATCATTCTATTTAAATTTATTGTTTTATTAGATTAAATTAAATATCGTTGATAATTTCTGGTTGTCTAAATGGTACCAAATTTTTGAATTAGTGGTCTAGAATAATTTTAGGGAAAAACATCTTGTTTTGTTTTGTTTTGTTTCTTTTTTTCACTAGTGTATTTGCAATTTTCTTACTTCTAACTATTCTTTAATATACATATTTTGCTCTTGGACTATTAAATACTTTTTTAAGGAGTAATTTCATATGTTTTTAATTTCTAGAACTTGTTCCTCCACATTTCCTAAAAATAATGTCTGAACAATACCTATGTTTATAGATGTATTTCCTCTCTATGTATGTATACTTGAATATCTAGAATTGATAAATAAGTTTAAGAATATAATTTTTATCCTTCACTGTATTCAGAATCATTCGCAGAATAACCATCAACTTCTCAACTTTTCCAGTGTCAAGAGTCATAATGGGAAAATCTAATAACTAGCAGGTGATCATCCTGAAATGGCCTGCTTCAGATTATTATATGATCTGTGACAGGTGTACCCTTATTAATCAAGGCTTTAAGAGATACATTTCAGGAAAGATTCTTGCTATTAATATGCTTTTACTGTTATTATTATGCATATATAGCAATCACTAAGTAATAACACACCCCTTTGGAGCAGATCTGTGCAGATCCACAAAGATGTACTGTCTTAAAGTTATGCTATGTAGATAAATAAATGACATAAGTCTTTATGATGATCCTATAAGAATTCCTAAAATTATATTAGTGATTATTAATCTCATTTATAGTGGGATTGCCATTACATTCTTTTCTGATAGTCAAAACTGCAATGAGAACTCTGTCAGTCTCCTGAGTGTCACCAGTTAATTGCTCTTAGATGGTAACCAGACTTTCTTCTACTGAGAGCACATTCCATGAGGTTGTAAAACAATTAACCAAAGGTCATAAAAAGGGAACTAATGATTTATTATAGGTGCTAGGACAGAAAAATAAAATATTGACTGGGTTTATCTATACAAAACTTCACTAATAACTTGATTATGGTTTTAAACCTTCAGTGACCATGTGGAGCTGAGACAAGAGATGGATATTAGCTAGATAATTACTCCAAATGGATATGCATGTAAACATTCTCTGTTGTAAACTTCTATTTCAATTTATGATTTTATTTTCTGTGTGAATTTTGATGAACTTTTTAACATGTGATTATGTATTCTGAAAGATGTTTAAGGGTTGAGGACAAAGAGAAAAGTCAGAACTGGGAAACTGAAGTGAGAAGAACAGAGGTGAGAACAACTGAGCTGAGAGAGGAACTGGGCTGAGAAGTTTTTAAACATGTACTTTCCAGATTAGATGGAGAATGCAGAGTGGAATAACTTAGAAACTATAGGGATCATAAAATACCAAGAGAGCAACGTGCAGAATCCAGAGGGAAAGAGGAAGAAACGATGCTACAGAGAGCAGGCTAAGCAGGCAGGCTGCTCCTTTCCATGGGACAGAATAGGTTCCATGGTAAGGACAAGGCAGGCTTAGTCTTATTAAAAGAAACAAAGCTTTTTTTTTTTTTCTTACAAGCATGGGTTTAATTCATTTAGCACTAAAAGGGTTGAAGCCTTTTCTTTCTCTATGTAATAAGGATTGGTGCTCCATTTTTCATCCAGAATGAGTGAGTTCTTTCAGCACAAGTACTTGGTCTTTTGCTCCATATGCAAATGTAACTATGGGTGTGTGTGCAAGTACGTAATGGTAAGAATGCATGCATATGTGTGTAGGTATGTAATTGTGAGAATGCATGCAAACTGGGTCCAACTGGGTATGAATGGAAATTTATAAATGAATAAATGAGCATGTATGAATCTGTATATGAACTTGTGTGAGATTATGCATATTCAGTTATGTAAGTTTTTCCTTCTATGAATGTTATTCTTGTCTCTTGGTTAATTAGAAGTTTATCACTCCAAACTTCCCCTAGCCTAACAAGCAAGAGGAATCTGGATAATAGGGAAAAGCTTCTAGCAATTAATCCTTTACTTAATCTCCTGCTGTTTTAGGATGAGGTGCTAAGTGCCTGAGATTATAGTCCCTGGCCTCAGAGGTTCACAGAAGGCAGGTCAGCTATGAGTAACTTAGACTTACATAAGTAAACTTTTTAAATTTGTCCCAAGACAAAGTCTTACCCTTAGCCTACCCACTTCTCCCTCCACTGCCTCAAGAACAGACAAAAAAAGAAAGAAAGAAACCGCCGACTGGGGCTGGCTCCCGGCATTCCTGATATGGTACTACGCACTTGTAATACCAACAGCATTGAGTAGACTTGGGTAGAAACTTTGTAAACATTAGACCAGTCTCCATCAATGTGAAATGTATGATATGTTTTTTCTAGTATAACAAGCATTAACATTACATATAGTAATGCATACAAAGACATTAGGATTTTTCTCTTTGCATTGTTCAACTTTTATTGGCATATGCCATTATTCTGTCTATAGGTCTATATTATCAAATGTAGGTCCTGGACTCTGTGATGTTTTTCTATTTTGCATGCTTTTTCAAGCTACCCCCCTGGCTGCTGGATATCATCACTGTCCAGGATTATCCCATGTAGATTACCAGAGCTAAGAAAACCTCATGTACTCTAAAGTTTTCATAAGTTATGTTTTATATTATGGTTACATTTTCTCCCCAAATTTCTGCCTGTCAACTTTGTTTTATTCTCTGAGTTTAGGGTCCAGACATCAAAAGGCAAGTTGAAGAAAATGAAAGCAAGCATACACTTATTTTGTATGTCAGCCATGTTTTTTGGTTGAATAAATTAAGTAAATAAATGGAAATAGATGAAGAACATTCAGTATATTGCCAGTGTCCAAAAGGCAGCTTCATTTTTATTATTATCTTACAGTTTTAGTATGTCAGGTAATTCTTGTAGGAAGATTTTCTTTAACTAACCTAGAAAGAACATTGGAACTTTTTGCACCTTTAGCATTTTACCATTCCAGGCTTGAAAATAATTTTTCCACAATATTGTGAGTGTAACCTTGATGTCTCATGTTCAGGTCAAAGAAGGGTCACTAGACCAGACAGATGTCAACACTTTGACCAGTGTAATATCAAGATCTAGGAGTCAAGCAAAATAGCTGAAATTCTCTTCACTGTTTTCCAAGCTATCTTTCAAATAGAAACACCTTCCTCTTGTATACTTTTCAGCTGAAAAACATGTTTTTCATTATTAAAGTTTTTCTCAAGAACAACATGTTCAGCAGCAAGTTTTAAATAAACATATTTATCTTTATCACATTTGTTAGAAACAACATACTTCAAATTTAACAAAGAAAGGTGAAAGCACTCCTAAACAAGGTGTTGTTTCAGGGAACAAAGAGAAAAATCTTTTTATCAAGTTGATGTACATTGTATATGTTGCATAAATCCACTATTAATCTGGGATACAAAGAAAAAAATTCACATATTTTTCACATTGACTCTACAATCTCCATAACCTACTTTGTGTATTAGAGATGCTGGCACTTCACTCCCAACTTTACAACTTGTTTTGTCTTCATTTTCTCGCTTGCAGGTTTTCACCATGTAGTGAGATTTTGTATTTCATGTGGCATTCTACATTGTAAAGGGAGACATTTTTTACAGTTCATTCTTCCTTTTCTGTCACTGGTTTTGTTTACAAAATATCTGTGTCGACAAGAACACATTAGGTTGGATCTGAAACAGATTTTCAAGGAAACAACACAACTGTCTGCCCTCTGAACACTTAAGGATGAGAACATGTACAAGAACACAATATTCTGTCAAACATTGTTCATGGAAGTTAAAAGATATACATATATATATATATATATATATATATATATATATATCCATATTTTCTCTTCAAAGAACCTCCCTGACTGTACTACTTCATCAACTACTTTATGTTATCTATCTATCTATCTATCTATCATCTATCTACCCATTCCCTATCTCCATAATTATTTCTAACTCATCTCTCAAACAAAAGACAAACAAAATTTAATTAAAAGTAAACAAATAATACAGTAATAAAAAACAATCAAATTGAAACTGGCCAATGCCCTTCCCCCCAACACCCAAACAAATGGAATCTCTTTTGTATTGGTTAAGTACTCTGGGGCATGGTGTCTGCATTGGAGTTTGTTTGATATAACTAATGACACCCCACTGGAGAAAACTGACTTTTATTTTTTTTATCCAGGTATCAGTTTCAAGGAACTTCTTGGTAAGAAGTTGGAATATGTGTCCACTTTTCCTTTTTAGTTCAGGTATTATGTCCATTTTGAAGTTGTACATGTCTTGAGCATATTGTCAGTTTTTGTAAGTTTATATATGCAAGATCCCTATAGTATCTTTTCTTGTGGTCATCCACCAGTTCTGGTTCTTACAATCTTCCCATTGTCTTTTTTGCCTTGAGAGGGAGAATTTAGAACTGGGTTTTCTAAAGTCACTCACTCTCTGTGCCTTGTTCAGTTAAGGGTCTCAGTGTTTGTTACCATTTACTGCAAGAAGTGGCTTCTCTGATGAGGTTTAGTAATACACTGATCTATATGTATAATATGTCACCAGGAATTATATTATTGCTTTACTATTTAACAAGAATAATAGATTGTTTCCTAGGGCTCATGACCTATCCAATCTCAGGATTTTGGCTCCTTTAGCAGTATCAGAGATGTGTTTCCTCTCTTGGAGTAGGATCAAATCCAATAGGAAAATAATTGATTATTCTACAACATTTATGCCACACTTGCATTTGTATATCTTGTAGGCAGGTCATTGCCATAGGTTACAGGGTTGTAGCTAGCTGATATTGATTACTACTATTCTCCCATGGTAGTGTGCCAAGTACCTTCCAGCACCGTAAATGATAATGAGTAATGATGATGCTTTTATCTGGGCACCAGCTTGATTTCTCCGTGTTTGACAATGTAAGTGAATGGTGTGCTCAGCAATAGGGGCTTACCCTCAACTTGAGAAGGGTAAGCAATAACTTTGAGTTAATCTCCTATGATGTATATGGGGACATATGTGACCACTTTGGCCAATGAGTCAACAATATGTCACCCATTCCTGTCGCTGGTGAGATAAGATGTCTACTTGGGGCAGTCTCTATCCTTGTATTAAGAGTACAGGCAAATTCTTTTTATGTATATATTGATATTAAGAAACTTTTAGATTAGTTTTCTGTTTAGCTTTTCTACTAGTTGTCTCTACCCAGAGTGCTTCTCTTACCATGAACTTCCATCCCTGTGCCAGTTATTCCCCATAACCTAGTTTCTCCTTTATCTCTCTATAACACCATATTCAAGTTTCTCTTCCTTGGAATAAGCTTTCTTCCCACCTAGTCCCTCATTAGGGACCCAACATAGAGATTTAATCTTCTTAACAGTAGAATGTGTTTTAGAACTCTGCTTGTATCTTGAAGAAAATGTGAATCAAAGTTAAAATAATAATAATAGCGATGGTTGTGGTGGTGATGGTGATGATGATGATGATGATGATGATGATGATGATGATGATGATGATGATGATGATAATGACAATGAAAACGACAGACCTAATAGAGGGCATGGACTTGGTTTGTGTTTTGTGTCCATTCCAGTGTTAATAATTGTTCAAGTTGCAAATTCAGCTTTAACAGTACTTTTAAATATCAGATAAAATAGATTTTGGTCACCTACTATGCCTTAATTACCATTTCTACCATAGACTACTGAAATGGCTCAGCAACAAAGTCTTTCCTCCAAGGTTAACAACATAGATTGAATCACTATGCTCCATATGATGGAAATGGGGAAACAACTTCCACAAATTGTTTGTCCTCTGACCTTCACAATTCTCTTCACTCTGTGTACATGCACAGACATTCAAACATAAGTCACACTACTGTGCTTTTAAATTTCATTTATGTACAGTTTTATTTTACTTGAATTATTTGAAATAACAATGTACATGTGTTTTAATCACATTATACATTAATTTTTTTTTAAACAGTTCTCTTATTGAAGTTAGAGTTCTCCAATTTGGCTAGGCCAGCTGAAAAAGAAACTCCAAGTTCAATTTATATCTTTTATCCTCCTTTTGGATCAAAGGCATAAAATTTTGAATTGAGTAAGCTTCTTTAAAATATTAAAATAAATAAAATAATAAAAATATTTAAAATAAAATGTTGGATAATTTTAATCACATATTTATTTTTTATAGTAACTATCTTTTGGTGGTATTATAATATATATATTTTCAGTTGTCCTAACTTCAAATGGAACAAGTTAACATTTACAGATTTCTTGTTTGTATAATAATCTTCTTTTCATGACACAGTTATCTATAGATGATTTGATTTATTGAAAGTATCTATTGTAAGGATTATGTACTTAAAACACTTAGCTTTAATTTAAATTCCATATTTCTTATTTATTTAGAAGAACTAAAACAAAACTTTTAAGACATTTATTTTTTCATGTTGAAAATAAAGCAATATTGTTTATCTCTTCTTTGTTCTCAAGGTACAAAAAAGTACATATTAAACTTCTATCCTCAAAATGTCATTTTATGTCATGTTATACTCAAAACAAATCAAAAGGCTCAGAGAATTCATATGAGTTTTTTTATGAACACCCAAGCTAGTGGTGAAATATAAAACAGAGTCAGCTTTTGTGTTTTCATTTAGACATAATGACCATCTGGCTGTATTTATAAAAAAGAATGGTTGTTTTATTGGTAAATTATTGTAATGAAATAAATGATTTGAAGTTTGTTTCTACTTGTCTTTGTTTGGACATCTGGGAAAAACAATCTCTGGGACTCATTGCTATGAACAGTTAGCACAATTGGGAACTTCAGATTCCAGAGAGAAAATAATGCATCCAGCATTAAAATATAGAAAAATACTGACTTTCCAAGCTAAATTGACCCTAATATATTATTTGATTGTGTTTCACAATAAAAAACAATTTGAAAATATACTTGGTAGAAAATCAGTTTACAAATGCCCAACTCTATTTAAGAAATGGATATAAGTGCAATAAAAATAAATGTATAATATATGTTATAAATAGTATCTGAAGATAATATGAAAGCTCACAAAACTAAATGGGATTACTTGACAAGTGATAGGCACCAGCAATATACAAGGCTAGAATTTAAATAAGGGCAAAGTCCTCCCCATCATGTTTCATAGGAACCAGCTTGCTAAATTGTGACATTGGTTCAACTAGTCCTCAGGTTTGACTTCTCAGAGGAGTTATTACCTTGAAGTCGCCAAATCCTTTGTTTCAAAGTTTCTCTCTCTCTCTCTCTCTCTCTCTCTCTCTCTCTCTCTCTCTCTCTCTCTCTCTTTCTCTCTCTCTCTCTCTCTCTCTCTCTCTGCATCTATGGAAGCTAGAAGTCAATACTAAGAGTCTTCCTTAACTGCTTTCTTCTTTACTTTTTGAGACAAGTTCTCTCACTGATCCTAGACCAGTCCACTTCAGCTAGACCGGCTAGCCAGCCAGCTGTAGAGTTCCATCTGTCTGATAAGCACTGGAATTACAGGCATCAGACATTAAGCCTTACATGAATGCTGGGATTTAAGCTTAAGTATATGCTTGTCTTTTAGACAGGACAAAATTTGGGTCAAAAGGTTTGTGGGAGTGTTGGTACCCTTATCCCTCCACTGGAGTTCCTACAGGAGATAGCCTCTTCAGCTTTCATATCCCCACAAAAGAAGTACAGGGGCAAAATCAGAGCAGAGTCTGGAAGAATGACCAACTAATAACTGGCTCACTTGAGAATGATTCCCCTGAAAAGTACCATTAATGCTATTAATGACACTATTAATGATACTCTGTTAGGATTGCAGACAGAAGCTTAGCATAAGTGTGCTCTGAGTGGCTCCATCAAGCAGCCGACTGAAACATATGTAGGCACTTACAGACAAGCATTGGAAGGAAGTCGGGGAATCTTATGAAAGAGCTGGGGGAAAGATTGAAGGCACTAAAGGGGATAGGAATGCCCTAGGAATCCTAACAGACTCAACTAACATGGGCTGCTAGGATATCTCAGAAACTGAGCACCAACCAAAGAACACACATGGACTGAACAGTTCTACCCCATACATACAGAGACATGCAGCTCAGTCTTCATGTGACTCTCTCAACAAAGGGAGCACGGCCTGTCCCTAAAGCTGTTGCCTGACTGTGGACTTTGTTTCTCAATAAAGCTGCCTTATCTGGCCTCAGTGGAAGAGAATGTGACTAACCCTGCAGAGACTTGATTCAACAGGGTGAGGGCATGGGTGGGGCACAAAGGGGGGTTTGACATACCCTCTCAGAAGAAAGGGAAGGAAGGAGGTATTCTGTGAAGGGGGCTGGAGGGACAGTATTTGAGATGTAAATAAATAAATTATTTAAAAATATATGCTTGTCAAGCAATATCTGTACAAAATAAACTATATGTTCAGTCCCTCAAAAACACTCTTGAGGTGTTTGATCTTCAACAATTTTTTAACTTGTTTTCACCCAATGTGTTTCCATCACCTTCTTTTCTACATCCATCCCCTCATACCCTTCCTACTCCTACCCCATTCCAATATATTTCCACCACATTCTTCTCTCCATCTGTCCCCTCAGACCCTTCCTACCCCTTTCCAATATGTTTCTATCACATTCTTTTCTGCATCCATTCCCTCAGACCCTTGTACATTTAAAACAAAAAAGAACTAAGTTTCCCTTTTATGTCAGATATCCATCACAAATAACTTCTTGTTTATGGGTGGATTTCAAATCCACTTCCTATTCTCAGTGATAAAATTTTTATGTGGTGTGAACTTCTATGGGTCTTAAACATTCTGTCATAATCTCTCTTGGTTCATATGTATATCAGCCAGATCTCTTCTGTCTGGATGACTCTTTCCTTGGAGTCATCTACTACCTCTGGATCATATACTCTTTTCATATCCTATTTTGCATAGATACTTGAAGATAAATGGGAGAGATTTGAAAAAGACTTCCCATTTAGAACTGAGTACTCCAAAATTTCCCACTCTGTACACATTGTCTAGATGTGATTCTGTTTAATTATTATCTACTACCACGGACCGGGATTTCTCGCGGGGTCCCTGTTCTGTGGGACAAGGGATTCTGGCCAGGTGGGCATGGGATTCGGCTTTGACAAACAGACTA
>NW_022196903.1:16225081-16231566 GCF_008632895.1 Mastomys coucha
AATGCGGAGGCAGGAGACTGACTTTCCTTGAAGTTTACGCCTCAGATACCGCCTTCACGCAAAGTATGCGTGGCAATCTACCACAAGAAGATGCTCCTTCAATGAAGATGGAGCAATGCACTGATTAATGGATACAGAAATGAGTCATGAGGTGTCATTTTATTGCTGTGCTATTTACACGAATAACAGATGTATGGTGTCCACTAGGACTCATACATGGCCTATCTAGTCTCAAGTTCTTGGGCACTTTAGCAGAGTCCAGGATGTATTCCTTTCATGGAATAGGCAATAAATTTAATTAAAAACTGGCTAGTTACTACGTAACATTTGTGGTACTATTGTACCCATATATTTTACAGGCAGATCGCTGTTTTAGATCACAGATTTGGAGACAGGCAATATTAATAATCACTTATATTCTTCTGGTAGAATTGAAAGTATCTCCAAGAAAAATGAATGCTATTCAGTAGTGATGAAGTTTCTATATGGGCACCAGCTGAATTTCTCAATTTTTGAAGATATAAATAAGCAGAGTCTTCAGCAATAACGTTTTACTTTCAGGTTGTACAGGATAAACAATAGCCTTGGAGAAATAGCCTGTAATCTTTTAGGGGGCTATGGAATTTATTTTGCAATTGTCTCAACAACATATCACTCATTCTTGACCCTGGAAATTTCACTTAGTGGTGTAAATTACCTTGTTGGGTCATTGTCTCTTCCATTGTCTAGTGACTATAAGTAAAATACTCATATATGTGTATGTGTCTTACGAAGTATCTGTAACAGTAGAATTCCATGTGGCTTTTAAAAATGCCTTTAATGTTAGTTGTCTCTGCCCATATCCCCTCTTCTAATCTGTCCTGCCAACCCTCCCCAATATAAGTTGATGCTTATATTCTAGTTTCTGTTTTTAGCACTATATAAGACTATATTCTACTTCCCTTTCCACTGGCTACTTAATGGCTACCAAATATCTGTGGTTATTCTACTTTGAAAACACACACACTCACACACACACAGAGAGAGAGAGAGAGACAGACAGACAGACAGAGACAGAGACACAGAGACAGAGATAGAGAAAGACAGAGTGAGAGAGACCTAAAGCTTATATCCACATGTAAGACAAAACATGACATATTTGTCTTTAGTTTGGGACTTTATGGATTCTGTAAATTGGCCTTGGTAGGACGACCAATTTTATTATGTTAATCCTATCAATTCATGAGCACTGGAGATCATTCCATCTTCTAATTCCTTCCTCAATTTTTTTTCATAGACTTTAAATTTATCATATAAAACTTTTATTTTCTCTGTTAGAGTTATCCCACAATATTAGATATTATTTAAACTACTGTGAAAGGTATTGTTTCCCTGATTTCTTTCTTAGTCTCTTTGTAATTTGTATATAGGAAGGCAACTATTTTTTATATATATATATGATCTTGTACATAGCTATATGAGTGAAAGGGTTTGTCAGTTGTAGAAACTCCCCAGTGGAATTTTTAGGGTCATTCGTGTATACTATCATACCATCTATCTATAAATAATACTACTTTGACATCTTCTTCTCCAGGTTATAACCCCTTGATCACTTTCAGTTGTCTTATTACTCTAGCTAAAATGTCAAATACTCTATTGAACTCTTAATGGAAAAGAGTAAACAGCCTCCTGATTTTAGCAGAATTGCTTTGAGTTTATATGCATTCAATTGCCAATATGTTTAGTGTACCGTGTGCTTCTTTACCATGATAGGCATCTTCTTCATTAGGTTAGGAAAATTTTCTTCTGTTATTGTTGAAAATATTCTGTGGGCTTTTGAGCTGGGATTCGTCTCCTTTATTCCTATTATTCTTAGGTTTAGTCTTTTTATAGTGTGTCAGATTTCCAGCACATTTACTGTGTGGAGAATTTTTTGTTTTGATTTAACATTTTCTTTGACAAATTTATTCATTTCTTCTACTATATCTTGACCACTTGATATTCTTTCTTCCATCTCTTGTATTCTGTTGGAGAAGCTTGTCTCTAGTAATTCCTGTTCAGATTTCTAAATTTTCATTTCCACAATCCTTGCAGCTTTTTTAAAAATTTACTCTGTTTTCACAAATCCTGCATAGTTTTATTTATTTTTTTTGTCTTTAACAACCTCTATTGTCTTCATACAGTCGGCCTTCAGGTCTCATGTGTGTGTGTGTGTGTGTGTGTGTGTGTGTGTGTTTCCCTTCAGGTATGCTGTGGTGGGTAGCTAGGATATATGGAGACATAGTACCTAGATGTTATTGATTGTTTTTATGCAGATATCTAGACATTTGGGAGTGGGATGATTATAGGTCTAGATACTGATTTCTAGTTTTGTCTGTTGAGTGAGTTTTTTGTTCCTTGGTTTCTGTTTCCTATCCGGATTTTTGGAGAATATGATAGCTTTGTATTGCCTGGTAGGGAATTTCATGTGGACCTAAGAGCCACAAGGGTTTTCAGTTAAAATATCTTTCTGGATATTGGGAGCTAACACTTAGGAATGGAGACAACTAGGTGTCTCTAGGGGTTCACAGAATGTAGGAGAAAAAGTATTCAAGGAGGACCTTCCTATTTTTCTCCTTGGACTAGAAAGAAGTAGTGGAAAAGAATCTGCTATCACAACTGGGTATGAGACTGGGATTTTGATTCTATAGGTACAGAGAGGATAAGATGTATAGACCACTCACTTGATTTCTTGGTACAAGTAGTCTATGGGTTAGCAGGGAGTCCCTGCTGGAGTTTGGAGGAGAAATAAAGCAATACATGGGAAGATGTATGTTATGAGGGGAAAATCTGTGGGATCCATAGGAGATGTGGGCATTATGGAAGAAAGGCTGCAGATGGTATTTTGTGCTAGGGATAAGAGTGGAGCTTTGCATTTGCAAAGAAGGGAGTGATGAAGGTCTTTGGCTTACCTGCTTCCCTGGCCTGATCATCTGGTGTGTTCTGAATGAATGTCTGTTTGCATTGGAGGCTGGGATACTAGGAAGAGTTTGGAAAAGGAAGGTTGAATTTGAAGATTTTTGTGATCATTATGGATAGGGTCAGAAAGAAAATGGAGGCCACAGCAGATTTTCTGCTACAGAGCTAGGGATTAGACTGGAGTTACTGGTGCTGGAAGGGTAAGAGATGTGTGATTCTACTTTCTGCCTACTTGTCCTGGCATGAGCAGATCTAGGGATATATGGGTGACTGTCCTGGAGGTAACCCACCTTCTTCAATGGAGAAAGATGTTTGAATTCTGAGAGGCGAGGTCCAAAAAGATTTCATCTCAGGATTGTTTCTTGCAGCTGATGTCCTTCCTGTCACTATTACATAGTCTATGGATTCCTGGGCATACCCTACCCTATTGAGCAAATTATATGCAGATCAGCATAAAGGTAGATTTTCATACATTAATAATGCTTTGATGAAAAATTATTTCATAGAATTCCTGATTTGAATCAAATACCTTTAGGAAGAAAGTTTAAGAAATGGTTTTAGTTTTTTTGTCATAAATTTATGAAAAATTAGAATCAAGAATAGAATGTACCCATTCCTCATAAAATGATATATAAAGGCTGCATAAGTGAGGTTTCACAATTTACACAATAAAGAGAAATAGGCTTGGAACAAATTTGTGATCAAGGAAAAACATTCATTCTAGGTCAGATCCAAGGATGAAACTACGTGTGTGTATTGTGATAAAGTAGGGCCAAGTGAAACAGTTACTTTGAACTTATAATGAGTCTACAGAATGAAAAACTGTTATGAAGTTAATATTAACATCCTTCTGTAACTCTCCTTTTGTAACATTTTATCTATGAGATAATTTTCTAGGAAATTTGTCAATACAAAGGCCAGAAAATAGAAATAATACAGTGGCTTAAGAGACTCTGCCTCATCTGTCTATTTAAATGTATTCATATGGCATTTGAGACTCAGCACTATCCACCAAATATGTATGTATATATGTCTTTTTGTTGATGTGTAGTAGGTATCCATGCACACTTGTGCAGTAGATGAAACAGGTAGTCGGGCCTGACCAGAGTGTGCATGTTTATGAATGCATGTGTTTGTGCATAGTTGCCTGTGTAAAGGATTTTAATCCTTTTCCTTTCCTTGTAACATGTCACCGATTAGGGAATTCTTTCTTACACAAAGAATTTTTTGTCTAAAAGCTGTAAAAAGCTGAAAGGAACATGTGTCTGTAGCCATTTTCTACTACATCTTGTGTGTGTATAAGTCACTTCTTTCCTTCCTTTTCTTTTCTCTCTGGTTCAAAAGGAGTTAATGAGTTCGGAGACTCTTGCCTGACCAGAGAGGGCCTCCTGACTGGTTTGCAAAGCAGCACTAGGAATAAATACTTTACTTAATTCCCTACTGCTAAACAGCATGTGTTATTCCCAGTGATTCGGAGTAAAGAATCAGGGCTATTTAAGCATAAATAATACAAAGCCAAGTCTTGCTAAAACACAAATAATAAGAGAATTACAGAGTAAGGAATCAGTGCTTATTTAAGCACAAATAATAAGAAATGAGCACTTACTAAAGCACGAGTAATAAGAGAGTTACAGAGTAAGAGACCATCGCTTAATAAATGCTGAGATTATAAGGCCAGGGATCATTCAGTCTTTCCCTTCATTCAAGGCAGGGCAGGCCCCACGTGTGTGTGTGTGTGTGTGTGTGTGTGTGTGTGTGTGTGAGAGAGAGAGAGAGAGAGAGAGAGAGAGAGAGAGAGGGGGAGGAGGAGGAAGAGAGAAAGATAGAGCAGAGACACAGAGAGAAACAGAGAGTCTGATAAAATTTTTTTCTAAAAGACAGTTTATTTAACACAAGGGTGACAGGTGCGATGGGAGAAATGTGGGCAGGGACAACTCTAGCATAAAAACACACAGGAAGTACCTCAAGTTAAAAACAAATGGCAGTGGAATGTCTCACACATATGCATACAGCTGACCTCTATTATTTACATCCAAACCTTACAAAATAGCATTTCAAGTCAGCACTTAAGCCATTGTTAGTTAGTTTAGGTATATAAGAGTAAAGTTACAAACTTCATATTGTTTTAAATTTTACATCAACTACAGCATTTAAGATTGTTTTTCTTGGGAGACAGAGGCAGGTGGATTTCTGAGTTTGAGGCCAGCCTGGTCTGCAGACTGAGTTCCAGGACAGCCAGGGCTAAACAGAGAAACCCTGTCTTGAAAAAAAAAATTAACTGGGGAATAGAAAATCTTATATAAAATTAAATCTTGTGTAAAATAAAGAGATATATAAAGGAAATAAAAGTGGAAATGTGCTTCAAATGTATGAATGGGAGCAAAACTACGATATTTTTAGAGTATGAAGTTTGAGGCTGAGACAAAGGGGAGGAAGGTTAGAAGGGGAAGATCTGTGGGATCCAAGATAGAAACAAGGGTTCAGGGAAGGATGCCATAGGAGTTTTGCTGAAGAGCTGGTGATGAGACTAGAGCATTTAATCATGAAAAACAGGGCCAGAAGAGATCTGCAGACAGCCTACTTGGTTTTCTGGCAAGATGGCCTGTGAAACCCATGACTGTTTTTAAGTTTTTATAAAAGGTACTATTTCCTCAATTATTTTCTCAGTATGTTTCTCATTTATATGTAGGAAGGCTATTTACTTTTGTGTGTTAAAATTTTGTTTTTTGCTTACAGATTGTGTCTTCCATATATAAAATTACATTTTCTCCAAAAAAAAAATGTTTTAAAGTCTTCGTTTCCTATAAGTATCTCCTCAGTTTCCTTTAGTCATTTCACTACCCCAGCTAAGACTTCAAGTGCTAAATTGATAAGTATGGAGAAAGTGAATATCCTTATTTTGTTCCTAATATTCAGTTTCTTTCCATTTGAGATAAATTTGGCTGTGGTCTTGAAGTAAATTGTCTTTACTATGTTGAGATATTTCACTCATATCTCAAGTTTCTCTAGACATTATCATAAGAGGATCTTCAATATTGTCAATGGCCTTGTGAACATCTAATGAGATGATCATGTTTCGATTTGTTTGTCTGACTTGTAGTTTGCTTATGTAGTAGATTATGTTTACTGGTTTTTGTCTCTGGGATAAAACAGTATTGATCATGGTTTGTAAGAATTTTATTGGAAACTTTTGCATATCTATCCTAGAAGGTGAGGTATGATTTTGAAATTCAGAAAAATATATGGATCTTGTTTCATAATCCATTATGTTAATCTTTCTATTTTTCTTGGGGAATTGAAACTTATTATTGAGTTATTGAACAGTGTTTATTAGTTTATTGTATTTCATAGCTGTGGTATGGTTTTCCCCAACTCTGGAATAACTCATTTGAAACTCTTTACTTAGAGTTTTCTTTGGAGTATACTTAACCTCTCTTCAGACTAAAGTTTTCCTTCAAGTGCCTTCTGTAAAATTGGATTGGTAGACATAGATTTCTTTTCAATTTGTTTTATCATGAAACATTTTTCTTTTTTTTTTTTTTGTTTTT
>NW_022196903.1:16238267-16242502 GCF_008632895.1 Mastomys coucha
AAGGGGGCAGCTAAGGTCGCTGTTCCACCTCTGTCACTTGGAAGCTGAGAGGATCCTGTCTCTGCCGCTCTGAGTCTCTCCTGCAACTTGTGGGTCCTGTGCCTCCCAGCTGGCTGCTCCCAGCTCAGGAACTCACCAGAGAGAAGACGGCAGCTCTCACCAGAGACCCATTTTTCTTTTAGAATTGTGATAGGCATCTCTTTAGATTTGGAATTTTTTATTCTATAATTTAGTTATAAGTAATTTCGGCCATTTACTTGGGTTTTTGTTCTTTATAGTCCCAGATTTCCTGGATACTCTGTGACTGGATTTTTAGTAAATTAACATTTTCCTTGAATATACTATGCATTTTTGTCTATCTTGTCTTTAAGACCCACAACTCTTTCTGCCATTTTAGAGAGGCTACCTCTTGAGGTTTTTGTTTGACTTATTGAGTTTTTAATTTGAGGTTTATTTCTTCTGGACATTTCTTTAACAAATGTATTTATTTACCAAATTCTGCTTTCACGTCCTCATTTGTTTTTATAATTTCATTCGGTTTGGTGTGTGTGTGTGTGTGTGTGTGTTCCTATTGTCTTTTTTAATATCTGCTTTAAGCTCTTTGAACATATTCATAAATGCTATTTAGAGGTCCATGTATTGTGCTTGAACTAAATTGCTTTTCTCAAGCACTTCAACTATACTCACTTCTGGAAGAGGCACCTTGTCCTATCTGTTCATGTTTGTAGTTTTCTCTTATATCTAGCAATCTAGTTTTATAACCTCTGAGGTATTTCTTAGAGTAGATATCTGGTCTTACTTTTTATGTATAGACATTTCATTTTTTGGTTACTGTTACCTCAGTCTGATGGCTATCTAAGTATGGCAGCTATGGATTATATATTAGAAAGTGGTTCTATGGGTCAATGGGGAGTCACTGTGGAATAAAGATGGGCTACAACAAAGGGTTGGGTCCTAGCCAAGTGTAGTGTCTTTGAAGTCCCTGGTATCTATCAGTTTTGGTTCCCACCTAAGTGCAATAGATGTTGTAGTGTTTCCTTCTATGTGTTAGCAGGGAGTCACAAAGGAATAGAAAAGAGCTAGAATCTATACCAGTTTGGACATTTGTTCACCTCCCTATATATAAGCATACTATTATTTAAAGGCAAACATACAGATAAGTCTGAAGATTGTAAGTTGTGCTGTTATAATAAAAAACAAGCCTGTAATGTGAATTGAAAATGTATTCATATTAGAATCTCACAAGAAACACAAGTACCTTGATCACTGCTGTTTAACGTATTCAGACTATAAGCCTGGCTTTAAATGTGTTTACAACAAAGAAAAAGATGCTGGAGGTACTGGCCTGGGATATTTATTGTTTCAGGCTAAAGGTGACACAAAACTTCAGTTCTCAAATGACTAATGAGAATCCATCATATGGACAGGCAACAAGAGCCTGGAGAAGCAGAATATATTTGGTGATCAACACTTCAGTTAGAGGTTTTACACAGGTGGTTCCCTGTCAGGGATGATAACATTTAGACTCTACACAAGGCAGATCACAAAAGAGTGGACATTTCAGATCAACTTTTGTTTAGCAATACTTAGTACAAAATTTTACCAATTCTTTAGCAAATATGAATCAAAACACTGCTTTATTGTCTGCCTCATTTTGTTTGGTTCTCCTTCCTTTCAAGGTCTTTCATTTTTAACAAGTACTTTGCAGGAAGTGCTCTAACACCTGCACTCAGGTGAGATCAACATTTTCTCTCCAGTGACTGTCTAAGGCAGAACAGCCAGAAGGCACAGGCCAAAGAAGCAGCAGAGTAGCTGGGACAGGGTCCTTCCTGCCTCCATCTATACCAAGGAGGTGGGGTTGTTCCACAGCCCTCTGTGCACAGGTCATGCCAGGAGAGAGCTGGTCTCCCAGGAGTGCTGACACAGGCTTACAGACCCATAGGAGGAACAAACTCCAGCCAGAGATTGCAAGAACATCTAACACCAGAGATTACCAAATGGTGAAAGGCAAACATAAGAATATTACCAACAGAAACCAAGACTACCTGGCATGATCAGAACCCAATACTCACACCATAGCAAGTCCTGGATACCCCAACACACCAGAAAAGCAAGATTCAGATTTAAAATCACATCTCATGATGCTGATAGAAGATTTTAAGAAAGTGATAACTCCCTTAAAGAAATACAGAAGAATGCAGGTAAACAGGTAGAAACTCTTTAAAAAAAACACAAAAATCTCTTAAAGAATTACAGGAGAACACAGGGAAACAGGTAGAAGCCCTTAAAGAGGAAACACAAAAATTCCTTAAAAAATTACAAAAAATGCAACCAAACAGGTGAAGGAATTGAACATAACCACCCAATTTTCTAAAATTGTAAAATAGAAACAATAAAGAAATTACAAAGGGAGACAACCCTGGAGATAAAAAACCTAAGAAAGAAGTCAGGAGCCATAGATCCAAACATCACCAACAGAATACGAGATATAAAAGAGAAAAACTCAGATACAGAAGATACCATAGAAAACATTGACTCACAACCAAAGAAAACACAAACTGCAAAAAGATCCTAACCCAAACATCCAGGAAATCCAGGACACAATGAGGAGACCAAAGGATAGTAGGTATAGAAGAAAGTGAAGATTTCCAACCTAAAGGGCCTGCAAATATCTTTAACAACATTATAGAAGATAATTTCCCTAACTTGAAGAAAGATATGCCCATGAACATACAAGAAGCCTACAGAACTCCAAATAGTTCAGACCAGGAAAGAAATTACTCCCATCACATAATAATCAAAACACCAAATGCACAAAACAAAGAAAGAATATTAAAGGCAGTAAAGGAAAAGGTCAAGGAGCATATAAAAGCTGACCTATGAGAATTACACCAGATTTCTCACCAGAAACTATGAAAGCCAGAAGATCCTGGGCAGATGTCATACAGACCCTAAGAGAACACAAATGCCAGCCCAGACTACTATACCCAGAAAAACTCTCAATTACAATAGATTGAGAAAACAAGATATTCCATGACCAAACCAAACTTACACAATATCTTTCCACAATTTCAGCCCCTCAAAGGATAATAAATTGAAAACTCCAACACAAGGAGGGAAACTACATCTTAGAAAAAAGCAAGAAAATAATCTTTGAACAGAACTTAAAAAACATAGTCACATGAGCAGATTTCCGACTCTAGCAACAAAAATAACAGGAAGCAACAATTACTTTTCCTTAACATCTATTAATATCAGTGGACTAATTCCACAATAAAAAGACATAGACTATCAGACTGGTTATGTTAACAGGACTCAACCAAGATTTTGCTACATACAGCAAACCCACCTCAGTGACAAAAACAGACACTACCTCAGAATAAAAGGCTGGAAAACAATTTTCCAAGCAAATGGTTCCAAGAAACAATCTGGAGTACCCATTCTAATATCCAGTAAAAATGACTTTCAACTTAAAGTTACCAAAAAAGATGAAGGATACTTCACACTCATCAAATGTAAAATCTACCAAGATGAACATTCAATTCTGAACACCTATGCTTCAGATGTGAGGGCACCCACATTCATAAAAGAAACTTTACTAAAGCTCAAAGTACACATTGCACCACACTTAATAATAGTGGGAAACTTCAACACACCATTCTTACCAGTGGACAGATCATGGATACAGAAACTAAACAAAAGCACAGTGAAACTAACAGAAGTTATTAAACAAATGGTTTTAAGAGATATCTATACAACATTTTATCCTAAAACAAAAGGATATACCTTCTTCTCAGGACTTTATGGTACCTTTTCCATATCTTTGAGTGCCTAGAAAAGGAAACTGGATAAAGCATACACTAGCCATTTGACAGCACATTTGAAAGCTCTAGAACAAAAGAAGCAAATTCACCCAAGAGGAATAGATAGCAGGAAATAAACTAAAGGCTGAAATCAACCAAGTGGAAACAAAAGGAACTATACAAAGAATCAACCAAACCAGGAGCTGGTTCTAACTAGAGGGCACAAAGACAGTATCCTAATTAACAAAATCAGAAATGAAAAGGGAGAGATAATAACAGAAACTCAAGAAATCCAAAAAATCATGAGATCCTACTATAAAAGCCTATACTGAACAAAACTGGAAAACCTTGATGAAATTTTCTAGACAGATACCAGGTACCAAAGTTAAATAAGGTCAGATAAATGATCTAAACAGTCCCATATCCCCTAGT
>NW_022196903.1:16242512-16260674 GCF_008632895.1 Mastomys coucha
CAAAACAAAACAAAAAAACAAACAAACCCAGGACCAAATGGGTTTAGTGGAGAGTTTTATCAGACCTTCAAATAAGACCTAATGCCAATACTTCTCAAAATATTCCACAAAATAGAAACAGCAGATATTTCATCCAATTCATTCTATGAAGCCACAATTACTCTGCTACCTAAACCACACAAAGACCCAAGAAAGAAAGAAAACTTCAGAACAATTTCCCTTATGAATATTGATGCAAAATTACTCAATAAAATTCTCATAAACTGAATGCAAGATCACATCAAAACAATCATCCATCATGATCAAGTAAGCTTCATTCCAGGAATGCAGGGATGGTTCAATTTAGGTAAATCCAACAACATAATCCACTATATAAACCAACTCAATGAAAAAAACCAAATGATCATTTCATTAGATGCTGAAAAAGCATTTGACAAAATCCAACACCAATTGATGATAAAAGTCTTGTATAGATCAAGAATTCAAGGCCCTTTCTAAACATAGTAAAAGCAATATACACCATACCAGTAGCCAACATCCAACTAAGTGAGTGAAAGTTGAAGCAATCTTATTAAAATCAGAGACTAGACAATTCTCCCACTCTCTCCCTACCTATTCAATACTGTACTTGAAGTCCTAGTCATAGCAATTAGACAACAACAGTTTGTCAAAGGGATACAAATTGGAAAGGAAGAAGTAAAAATATCACTATTTACAGTTGATATAATAGTATACTTAAGTGATCCCAAAAAAGTTTACCAGAGAACTCCTAAACCTGATAAACAACTTCAAAAAAGTAGCTAAATATAAAATTATATCAAGCAAACTAGTGGCCTTCTTTGTCTCAAAGGATAAACAAACTGAGAAAGAAATTAGGGAAACAACACTCTTTACAATAGTCACAAATAATATAAAATACCTTGGTGTGACTCTAACTAAGCAAGTGAAAGATCTGTATGATAAGAACTTCAAGTCTCTGAAGAAACAAACCAAAGAAGGTCTCAGAAGATGCAAAAATCTTTCATGCTCATGGGCTGGCAGGATTAATGTAGTAAAAATGGCCATCTTGCCATTAGCAACCCACTGATTCAAAACAATCCCCATCAAAATTCCTGTTGGCTACCAGCGCCAATGTTAAAGAAAGGGTTATTTTGGAAATGGAGTATTAAAGGGATAGATAGAAATAAAAGAGATAGGATGAGATAGGATGAGATAGGATGGCTATCATATACCTACCCACGTGGAAGGGTAAAAATTAGACAAGAGACTTTACTGTTCAGCCATCTTGGTTCTTTTTAATAATCTCCTTTGTCCCCCCAACAGGTATATTACCTGGGGCAAAAACCACTCCCCGCAAATACATCAGCATGACAGTCCAATCAGTGACTTCCTTGTTTCTCTGTGGGGGTAGAGCTTTTGAATGTAACTGTAACCAGGTTGGAGGCATGGCAAATAGCAGGAGATGGGCAGAGAGGTGTGGCTATCAGAGGTAGGTCTTAAACCAGGAGGGTTACAAATTCCAACTCAATTTTTCACATAGTTAAAAAGAGCATTTTGCAAATTCATCTGGAATAACAAAAAAAATCTATGATAGCGAAAACTATTCTCAAGGTTAAAAGAACTTCTGGTGGAATCTCCATCCCTGACTTCAAGCTGTACTATAAAGCAATTGCGATAAAAAAAATAAAATAAAATAAAATAAAACCTGCATGGTATTGGTACAGTGACAAGCAGGGAGATCAATGGAATAGAATAAAGTACACAGAAATGAGCCCACTCACCTATGGTCACTTGATCTTTGACAAAGCAGCTAAAACCATCCAGTGGGAAAAGGACAACATTTTCAACAAATGATGCTGGCTCAACTGGTAGTTAGCATGTAGAAGAATGCAAATTGATTCATTCTTATCTCTTCGTACAAAGCTCATGTCCAAGCTCAAGGATCAAGGACTGTCACATAAAACCAGATACACTGTAACTAATAGAAAAGAAAGTAAGGAAGAGCCTCGAGCACATGGGCACATGGGGAAAATTTCCTGAACAGAACATCAATTGCTTGTGTTCTAAGATCAAGAATTGACAAATGGGACCTCATAAAATTGCAAAGCTTCTGTAAGACAAAGGACATGTTCAATAGGACAAAATGGCAACTAACAGATTGGGAAAAGATCTTTACCAATCCTACATCTGATAGTGGGTTAATATTCAATATATACAAAGAACTCAAGAAGTTAGACTCCAGAGAACCAAATAACCCTATTGTAAAATGGGATACAGAGCTAAACAAAGAATTCTCAACTGAGAAATACTGAATGGCTGAGAAGCACCTAAAATAATGGTCAACATCTTTAGTCATCAGGAAAATACAAATCAAAACAACCCTGAGATTCCACCTCACACCAGTCAGAACGGCTAAGATCCAAAACTCAGGTGACAGCAGATGCTGGAGAGGCTGTGGAGAAAGAGGGACACTCCTTCAAATGCTGGTGGGATTACAAACTGGTACAACCACTCTGGAAATCAGTTGGTGGTTTCTCAGAAAATTGGACACAATGCTACTAGAGGACCCAACAGTACCTACCACTCCTGGGCATATACCCAGAAGATGCTCCAACATGTAATAAAGACACATGCTCCACTATGTTCATAGCAGCCTTATTTATAATATCCAGAAGCTGGAAAGAACCCAGGTGCCCCTTAACAGAGGAATGGATGCAGAAAATATGGTACATTTACACAATGTTGTATTATTACTCAGCTATTAAAAAAATAAATTCATGAAATTTGTAGGCAAATGGATAGTACTAGAAAACATCCTGAGTGAGGTAACCCAATCACAAAAGAACACACATTATAAGCACTCACTGATAGGTGGACATTAGCCCATAAGCTCGGAATACCCAAGATACAATCCACAAACCAGAAGAAACTCAATAAGAAGGAAAACCAAAGTGTGGATACTTCGATCCTTCTTAGAAGGGGATCAAAAATACCCATGTAAGGAGTTTCAGAGGCAAACTATGGAGCAGATACTGAAGGAAGGACAATTCAGACACTGCTCCACCTGGGAATCCTTCCCATATACAGTCACCAAACCTAGACATCATTGTGGATGTCAGCAAGTGCTGGTTGACAGAAGCCTGATGTAGCTGCCTCATTAGAGACTTTGCCATTGATTGACAAATACAGAAGATGAGGTTCACAGCTATTCATTGGACTGAGCACAGGGTCCCCAATGGAGGAACTAGATAAATGACCCAAGGAGCTGAAGGGGTTTGCAGCCCCATAGAAGGAACAACAATATGAACTAACCACTACCCCCAGAGCTCCCAGGGACTAAAAACTATCAACCAAAGAATACATATGATGGGACTCATGGCTCCAGCTACATATGTAGTAGACGATGTCCTAGTTGGTCATTAGTAGGAGGAATGGACATTGGTCCTATGAAAGCTCTATGCCCCACTGTGGGGGAATGCCAGGGTCAGGAATAGGGAGAAGGTGGGTTGGTGAACAAGGCAAGGGGGGTGAACAGGGTTTTTTTCAGAGGGGAAACCAGGAAAAGGGATAAAATTTGAAATGTAAATTAAGAAAAATATCTAATTAAAAAAAAGAAAATGAAAAAAATGTACTTTGCACCCTAAACTCCTTCACAAAAGTTTTTTCCAATGTCTGATTGTCTGAAATTGATTTAGAATCCGTGAACAAAACTAAATTACTTTGTAAAGCACTTTTGTCTTAAACTACATGCACTGTCTAGCTCAATAAAATTTTATTACTTTTGTAGTAAAAAGAAAATACATATACATTCAATATATATTTATGAAAGTTAAAATATCTTTTATTTTATTACTTTTTAGTTGAGAGTGTTACTTTACAATTTATCTCAAAATTATGTTTATAATAAATTATTTAAAATAGAATGATACACTAAAGTAAGTATGAATACTGGCTAACAGAAAAAAATAATTTCATTCATTTACTTTTCAAGTTTAGGCATTCATATATGTGACACATTTGCACATTTTGTACCTGATATCAATACAATAATAGTTCCATTCATTCCCACTGCAAACAGAATAAGGACTGCATTTCCCATTCATCTATTTAAATTTCAGCTTTTAAGATTCAACCTTTAGAGTCATCTTTTTAGTTGTCTTATTCATTGGTCATATGTGATGCAGGACTGAGAGGTAATAGAAAATGTCTAGGAGAGTGGGGAAGAGAATCTCGTTATCACCATTCTCTTCTACTCATGCTCTGAGAATGTGAAAGCAATGGTTGACATCTGCTAGCAATATCTACTACATTTCAGGTCTTAGAAAATCTATTATCTCATTCAATTCCTCAAACCTTCAGTCTGAAATGTGTATTAGCCCTGGAAGCTATCCCACAACTTTGTTGATAGAATATAGTAATCTATGTCAGTACTAAAATATAAGGTTAGTATATATTAAAAGCTCATAATATAAATAGCTATTGATCCTATCATGTATACTTAATCATACAGCACACTAAAAATAAATGATGGCATACTTTTAGTGAAAGCAATGGATTAAAATTTTGCCTATTGATTGAATGTGTGGAAATAGGTTATTAAGTACAAAATTCTTAAACAACATTGAGACAGATAATTCATGTGCATAAAATAATACAATATATAGTTCATGTGTCATTTTAATGTGATATAATATATGTATATAATTGAGTTACTTCTTTCCTAGTCAAAATTGAGTTTCTTCTTTCCTAGTCAAAGAAATAGTGCCCCCAAGATAGCTTGTGACTCCACTGTGTATACAAATACCTCCTTATTAAAGTCCATGAGTATATACAGTCAAATTTCAGTTATTCTGTTCTTTAACTGTGACTAAACTTTTAAATGATCACATCTGTTTCCTGAATGCTTAATTTCTTGCCTTCCATTCTTTGGGTTAAATACAAAATGATGTTCACACTGTACATTGGTAAAATAAGAAATGTCTACTTTTCCTTAGCTATAATACCCCCATCCTTTATCACCCTCCTTTAAAATTTAACATAAACTCAACTTTTAAATAATATTTATTAAATATTTTTCTGTGACATATTTTGAAGTATTATAAGACTAAACTTCACTTGAAACACAAGCAAGGTGACTGCAGGTGTTTTCTTCAATTTTATACAATAAGTACTGCATGTAGAGATTTAAATTCTGGCAATAAAGCACTCATAATTTTGCTTAAGTCACACCAAACTTTGAATCTTGCATTTACAAGCAATAATAAATAACAAAATTAGATATTTAAATTTATTAATTAATTTACTACATGATCTTTAAAATCTAGAAGTTATACCTTCCACAAAAAACCTGAGAATTATGATTATAAAAATTTAGTCTATTAAAATGAGAATTTTGGCAGTATAAAAATAAAATCTCAATTGGTTAACTTCTATAATAGCAAGTTTTATACAATTTAAATAAAATATTTCTTTTTATTTTAATTAAAAAATTTAATTCTGAATTTCTCAACTTTTTTCCACTAATTTGTCTATCTATTCACTTTACATCCTGATTCAATTTATATCACTCCCTCTTCTACTCCCAGGTCCACCCTTCCACCCTCCTTTCCCCTATTGAGCCTTCACCTTCTCTATTGCAAAGGAGAGATCCCTTGCCCCTGGTTCCAAGCCACCCTAGCATATGAAGTCTCCTCAGGACTAAGCATATGGTCTTCCACTGAGATCAGACACGAGAGGCTTGCTGGGGAAAAGGGATCCAAGGGAAAGCAATAGAATCAGAGTCAGAGACAGCTCCTGTTCCAACTGTTAGGGAGCACACATGAAGACCAAGCTACACACCTGCTACATATATATAGGCAGCCTGTGTCCAGCCTCTGAATGGTCTTTGGTTGGTGGATCATTCTTTGTGAGTCCCTATGGTCCCAGGTTAAATAGGTCATCTTGTCATGTCCTTGACCCCTCCAGCTCCCTCAATGATAAGGATGTTCAACATCCTTAGCCACCTGGGAAATGCAACTTAAAATGACTCTAAGATTCCGTCTTACACCCGTCAAAATGGCTAAGTGACAGCTTCTGCTGTGGAGGATATGGAGCATAGGAACAATCCTCCATTGCTGGTGAGAATGCAAACTTGCACAACCACTTTGGAAATCAATCTTGGCAGTTTCTAAAAAAATTAGAAATAGTTCTACCTCTAGACTGAGATAAATAGAGAGTCGTTCCAGGGGCTGAGGCCTGTGCTGTGGTCTGCCTGAGGCTCTCTTTCTCTCTTCCTGGTGTCAGGGGGCCTGGGCTGGTGGTCTGGGCTCTCTCTCTCACCCGGGGCTGACCTGTTGCTGCAGGGCACATTAGTTAAAAAGAAGGCAATGTATAAATGAGTTATTTTATTGTAGGAAGGATAGAATGTGCTGGTTGAGTAGAGAGAAGGAAAGGAGAGGAAGGAGAGAGAGGAAAGGAAGAAAGCAAAGAAGAGAACAAAGAGCAGAGAGGAGAGAGAGCAAGAGTACAAGAATAAGAGGGGAGAAAAGCAAAAGGGAGAGTAAGAGAGCAAGAGAAGAAGACTGAGAGAGTGAGGGAGCAAGAGAACAAGAGTAAGAGCAAGAGAGTGAGCGTGAGAGGGAGGGTAAGAGAGCAGGAGAGGGAGAGTAAGAGGAGAAGAGTAAGAGAACAAGAGAGTGAGAGTAAGTTGAGGAGAGTAAGAGAGTGAGGAGGGGGCAAACCGCCCCTTTTATTGTATGGAGTATGGCATGCCTGGCTTGGGGTCAGATGACTGGGTGTAGGGTCCAACTAGAATGATGGGCACTTGATGCATTGTCTGCCTGATAGAATACACATCTCCTGCAGGGGCAGCTGTGAGGGGTCTGGGCTGAAATCTGAGCCATCATCTCAGGAGCTATCACTGAACTCCTACTGTCCCTTATGAATAACTTACTTTGCTCAGTGAGTCTCCAGGATTCCCAGGTGGCCACTCTAGTGTACTCTGGCTGTCAGAACTGCCTACTGCCCCACAACTGAGTATTTTAGTCTCAGTGAATCAGAATCTGTGTGTTGCAAGGAGGTGCTAATGATTTTAACACTTTGCTAACACATAATTTATTTATAAGTGTACTGTCATAAGTTCAGTTTCATGAACAGAAATCATGTATATTGAATTATGAAGATCTACCATGTTCCAGACTTAGATCACATTATCTGATATATAAACAATTGAGAGAGCTTGTATCAAAAAAAATAATGTTTAATTTAGAGAATATAGAATATTTCTATATCAATCTAGTATTCTTCATAAGGATATTAATACTAAAACAACATATATTTTGTTAAGACATTTACATATATATTTTTTAAAAATCTATATAAATGTATCAATTTTTTTAAAAAATAGAATTATATTTCCTGGAGTCATTCATAAATATATCAAAAGCAATGGTTTTCTTAGATAAACTGTTTTTATTTTCTTAGTAACTCATTGTGATCATGATGATAATTTTAGCACAATCATTAAATATCTGTTTATCTAGCTTTCTGCAAAAGCAAAAATTTCCTTAGTCTAATATCTTTCTCTAATCTTTTTATAAGTTTCTTAGTGTGCTATAGTGGAATTGGAGCTCATAATTTTTGAATTTCAGAATATTCTACACAAGGAGTCCAATAAACTTCCTCAGAACTTGTTGAAAACAAAGCTCTATGAGAACACTAGCATGCAACTTAGCTCGGTTTTGCACAATTGTTGGTATAATATGGATTTCTTTAATAACAGGAGAATAGAGATATTTTAATTATTCATTACTTTTACCTTATTGAATCATTTCACTAATTTTTGCATTACGAATAAGGCAATGTGCTTGAGATATAGATCTATATGAGTTAAGCAATCCAAAATCCATCCTTATGAGATAAATGATTGAAACTTTATCTCTTCATAGAGGCCTCGGATAGAATCTCCATAATAAAGGAGATCTAGCTTTGTTTGTTTACTTGTTTCCATCTTTTCCTTTGAGACTTTGGTTATGCATTTCTCACTAGAATGTTATTAGAACTTATCAGGTCAGTGACATCAATGAAAAAAACAAAATTAAATATTTAGTAGTTATGAGCACTGGTATGTTGGTATCTGTTACTCAAGGTCATTTTTACCAGAAATGTTCCTATGTTTGCTAGCCTCAATCTTTTGTGTTTTCAATTACACTTTTAATAAATGGGATCTCTAATTTACACAAAAATTCTGCTATTTTTTATTTTCTAAAATGAAACTGCCCGCAGGTTCATGCACTGGGTTCTTCTCAGCCAGGAGGGAATAAAGGACCTGAAATAAAGGGTTTGAAATGCAAAGAGAAAACACAAAGCCAAGTTGTGTCCCACTCAAGGCTCCACTTTACTGAGAATAAACCAGGGTTTTTATAGTCACAGGAGAAACCGAAAACAAGTCTCTAGATTACACTACAAAGAAAGTTCAGGTGCCAAAGTCCCCAGGTTCAGAAGATCTTCAGGCGGCTGGCTGGCATACTGAGGCAGTGGGCATGCTCAGGGGGCTTCTTCAAAGACAAACAAACAGTCAATAGAGAGCATCTGTCTTAGCTCCCAGGTGTTAGCCCCCAAGCAGAGGCTGCTAGAAGTCCAATGACTGAAGTGAAGAGGGAAGGTAACACTAAAGAATATATGCATCAGAAAAATATACAAATGTAGTATATTCTTATTAAAGTATGGCTATTAATATAATTATTATTATAATTATTATAATTAAAATATACTTATTTTATTTAGTACTGGTAAAACTATTTCATATTTATAAATGTCTAGTATTTCACAGTTTGAATATTTCATTTTTAATAATTTCTATTCTTTTCATTAAAATTATTAATAGTTAGATTATTGCAACTGAAATTTATTTCTATCTTCTTAATTGTTTCTCATTTTTATAACACCAAACATAGGTATAAAACTTGCTTTGAATCTACCAACCTGAGTTTAATGACTTGTGTTGTATCTCTGACATTCTCAGGCCTTTAAACAGTTATCCCCAGTTGGTAGAGTGAGTACGGTTCTTGGGACCAGCTTTGAATTCAAAATCAAAGCCATTCCATTTTCTTCTACTCTGTTCAGTGTCGTTAAAAATGCAAGCCCTCATCACTTGTTACCGTGCCTCCACTCTACTATCATGGGTACTTATCTCTCTGGAGCCTTCAGTCAAACTAAGCTCTTTCATCTTTAAGTTAACTTTTGTTATGATATTTTATCACCACAACTGAAATTTGACTAAAAAGGCTTATTCTTTGAATAGTTTGTATGTAGGTCATGCTCCATTTGCAGGGAAATCTTAAAATCTTGCATATTTGAGAATAGCTTACTTCTTTCTTCCTAGTTAAAATTTCTGTATGAATCTTTTACTGCCTCATATTTTGCCATGTGGTTGAGATATGATAGAAAATATATTGTCATATGGTAGACAAATTCATTGTCATTAACAATATTTTGAATGGACTATAGACTAGAAGAAAGTATTTATTCTTGTCTTGAACTTAAACTATAAAGAAACATATACAATTTTCATCATATCTCATATTGCATATTCAAAATATGTGCCATGATTTCATATGAACTTTTAAAAAATATTATTTATTAAATAGATTATATTTATTTTTTTTGGTAGATTGGTGGTTTACGTATATATATGAATATATGGTTATGTTAGAAAATTTCAACTGCTGTTTGATATATTGAGATGATTTATACTTTTATTATTTAAGTATGATAATATAATAAGTTTATTAGTAAAACTAAAAGAAAAAATAAAATAAGCTTTATATTCTGGAAAAATCTGAATACTGCTATTCCTACTAATACTATCAAAATAAAACTGCATGTTTTATATTTCATTAAGGATTCAAATTTTATACTAGTGATATTTGTCTGATATCTTTTTTATATGCAAATTACAATGTCATTTCTAGATTTTGACAATGTATCTACTTCCCAGTATCTGTTTTTTAATTTCAGGTGTTCTATTAATATGTATTATTAATCATATATGAAAGCCAGTTTTCAAAATACAAACAATAACTATAATACTCCTATGAGTTTATTTTTCTTTCCACAAGTATCTGATTGTCCCATGTACATTTTACCTTCAAACCAAAGTATTTTATTTTAATTAAGGATTTTTTTTATAAAACTCTGAATCAAATTAAAATATCTTTATTTCAATCTCAATCCTTGGAGGTCCTTTTCTGGTATAGATTTGTGACTGAAAGATTTTGTGTATGTTTGTCTCTTTTCCATTTCAGCAAAATAAGATACTGTTTCCCTCCTTCTAAATTAATGGGGACAATCAGGTTTTCATTTTGTTGTATTTTTAGTATTATCCCAAAGAAATCTCTTTCTTTTGGGTTTTTCTTTCTTTTTATATGCATATTATGTTTATTTATTTGTTTATTTATTTATTTATTTATTTTTACTATTTTCTTTATTTAAAATATTTCCTTTCCCAGGATCCCCTCAAAAAAAAAAGAAAGAAAGAAAGAAAGAAAGAAAGAAAAAAAAGAAAAGAAAAGAAAAAAATAAAAAACTAAAATAAACCCCTGTTCCCTCCCCCTTCCCCCTGTTCATCACCCCTCCCCCTCCTGCTTACTGGCCCTGGCATTCCCCTAAGGACATATGCTCCACTATATTCATAGCATCCTTATTTATAATAGCCAGAAACTGAAAACAACCCAGATGTCCCTCAACATAGGAATGGATACAGAAAATGTGGTACATCTACACAATGGAGTACTACTCAGCTATTAAAAACAATGAATTTATGAAATTCTTGGGGAAATGGATGGATCTGGAAAATATCATCCTGAGTGAAGTAACCCAATAATATTATGTTTATTAACAATTAGAAAATTAGAAAATGATATGACATGTTGGAACATCTTCTGGGTATATGCCCAGGAGAAGTATAGCTGGATCCTCTGGTAGTAATATTTTCAGTTTCCTCAGGAACCATCAAACTGATTTACAGACTGGTTGTACCAGCTTGCAATCCCACCAGCAATGAAGGAGTGTTCGTCTTTCTCCACAACCTCGCCAGAGTCTTCTTTCACCTGAGTTTTTTATCTTAGCCATTCTGACTGGTGTGAGGTGGAATCTCAGAGTTGTTGTGATAGACATTTCCCTGATGACTAAGGATGTTGAACATTATTTTAGGTGCTTCTCAGCCATTCAGTATTTCTCAGTTGAGAATTCTTTGTTTAGCTCTGTATCCCATTTTATAATAGGGTCATTTAGTTCTCTGGAGTCTAACTTCTTGAGTTCTTTGTATAAATTGGATACTAGCCCTCTATCAGATGTAGGATTGGTAAAGATCTTTTCCCAATCTGTTGGTTGCCATTTTGTCCTATTGAAAATATCCTTTGCCTTACAGAAGTTTTGTAATTTTATGAGGTCCCATTTGTCAATTCTTGATCTTAGATCATAAGCAATTGGTGTTCTTTTCAGGAATTTTTCCTCTCTGTCCATGTATTCAAGGCTCTTCCCCACTGTCTTTTCTATTAGTTTCAGTGTGTCTGGTTTTCTGTTGAGGTCCTTGATCCACTTGGACTTGAGCTTTGTACAAGGAGATAAGAATGGATTGATTTGCATTCTTCTACATGCTAACCTCCAGTTGAGCCATCCTCATTTGTTGAAGATGCTCCAATATGTAATAAGGACACATGTTCCATTATGTTCATAGCAGCCTTATTTATAACAGCTAGAAGCTGGAAAGAACCCAGATGTCCCTCAACAGAAGAATGGATGCAGAAAATGTGGTACATTTACACAATGGAGTGCTACTCAGCTATTAAAAACAATGAATTCATAAAATTTGTAGGCAAATGGATGGTACTAGAAAATATCATCCTGTGTGAGGTAACCCAATCACAAAAAAACATACATTGTAAGCACTCACTGATAAGTGGATATTAGCCCAGAAGCTTGGAATATCCAAGCTACAGTCTACAAACCACGTGACTCTAGAAGAAGAAGGAAGACCAAAGTGTGTATACTTTGGTCCTTCTTAGAAGGGGGAACAAAATACACATGAAAGGAGTTACAGAAACAAAGTGTGGAGCAGAGACTAAAGGAATGACCATCCAGAGACTGCCCCATCTGTAGTCCATCCCATATACAGTCACCAAACCCAGACACTATTGTGGATGCCAACAAGTGCTTACTGAAATAAGCCTATTATATCTGTCTCCTCAGAGTCTCTGTCAGTGCCTGACAAATACAGAGGTGGATGCTACCAGCCAACCATTGGACTGAGAACAGGCTCCCCAATGGAGGAGCTAGAGAAAGGACCCACAGTTGAAGATTTTTTCAATCCCATAGGAGGAACAACAATATAAACTACCTAGTACACTTAGAGCTCCCAGGGACTAAACTACCAACCAAAGAGTTCACATGGTGGGACTCATTGCTCCATCTGCATTTGTAGCAGAGGATGGCCTTGTTGGTCATCAATTGGAGGAGAGGCCTTTGGTCCTGTGAAAGCTCTATGCCCCAGTGTAGGGCAATTCCCGGGCCAGTAGGAAGGAGAGGCTAGGTTGGTGAACAAGGGAGGATATATGGACTTCAGAGGAGAAAGAAGAAAAGGGGTTAACATTTGAAATGTGAATAAAGAAAATGTCTGCTTGGAGGTGGTGGTACATGCCTTTAATCCCAGCACTTGGGAGGCAGAGGCAGGCAGATTTCTGAGTTTGAGGCCAGCCTGGTCTACAGAGTGAGTTCCAGGACAGCCAAAGCTATTCAGAGAAACCCTGTCTCAAAAAAAAAAATAAATAAATAGAAAATACCTAATAATAAATAAATAAATAGAAAATGATATGACATTTGGAATGTTTAAATATAACAAAATAAACTCACAGTAATGCAGTTATGATTTGATGTGAGAAAAAACAGTCATCTGTAGCTTGTTGGTACTCTCAATGTCTCAAGTGTGCTGAAAGTACTGGGTTTATTGTACTTCTTGGGATTATCTTTTCCTGTTTGGTACTTCATCTATACTTCTTTGTACTGTTTAAGAGTACATGCTCAGATCAGAAGGAACCCATGCTACTGGCTGGGGACTGGCTGTGCAGGGATTCCTGCTTCCCTGGATCCTACTGGACTGGTCCCAGTTACTCCCAGTGTTGGGGTAAATGATAGCCTCCCCACCTATGATCTTGAGCATGTTAGAACACCTGGGAGTCGAACTTCTTCTAGGTGTTGTGGGACTGGGTACAAAGCTGGCGCTCAAGGTCTGCTCAGGGCACCAGCTCAGACCAGAAGGCCTTTGTTCTGTTTAAAGTATGTGCATATTAGAGTACAAGCCCAACAACTATACCCACTTGTGGCAGGATGGAACAAGGTTTTTAAACTTCATCGTAAAAGAAACACATGTGATAAAAGCAATCTATGTAGAAAATGATGCATATTATAGCACAAAAACCCTACAACTATATCCATTAGTTTTTACTGAAATTATTAATATAATACAATATAATAAATATAATATGAAACTAAAAGCCTGAGAGAATGCACAAGAATCAGAGATCCACTTGTGTGCACACTCAGGATTCCCATAAAAACAATCAACTGGAAGCCATAGAATGAAGTCACTTAAAATATTTTATTATGTTTTAAGTGAGGTTATGATTTTATTTGTCTACATTCATAGATATCCTCAACTACATGTAGCTAAAACCAAATACGACATGCACAGGAGAGCATCAACTGACCTGCACTTCATAAAAACTGAAGAAATAAAATCAGCCGACTTAACAGCTGATTAACAATAATAAAATAATAATAATTTTATTTATATTTATGCACACTGAAGACCTGGTGCCGATCCTTGAAGACTCTATGCTTGCTGCTTCTGTGAGTTCATAGGAATTTTCATAATGCTGACTTAGAAGACCTTGTTTCCTTGGTGTCCTTCATCCCCTCTGGATCTTACACTCTTTTGATTAGCTCTTCCATGGGGTTCCCTGAGACCAGGGGGAGGGAGTTGATAGGCACACTCTATTTAGCACTGAGTATTCCAAAGTCTCTCAATCTCTGCATAACTTCTGATTATCATTCTGTGTATTTGTTCATTTCTGCTACAGGAGGAAGCTTCTAATGATGGCTGATCTAAGTTTCTGATCATGATTATAGCCAGATGGCATTAGGATTTATTTTATTGCTTTCTTCAATTTTATTATTTTATATTTTATTGTTTTGTTAATTTGTTTTCTTTTTAGATCAGTCTTATTTGGTCTTGCCCTGGGTTCTTGGGCTACCTAATCTGTGGATCTTGTTCATAAAAGCAGTGTATAGGTTTTCTAATGAAAAATTCAAAGCATGTAGACTCTGGTAGGAGGGTAGTTGGGGAGAACCTGGGAGGGATAGAGGGAGAGGAAGCCAAAGTCTTGATATATTATATGAGAAAAAAACCTATTTTCAATCAAAAGAATGAAGTCACCTAAAATATTTTATTATGTTTTAAGTGAAGTTATGATTTTGTTTGTCTACATTCATAGATATCCTCAACTACATGTAGCTAAAACCAAATAGGGCATGCACAGGAGAGCATCAACTTACCTGCACTTCATAAAAACTGAAGAAATAAAATCAGCTGACTTAATGGCTGATTAACAATAATAAAATAGTAATAATTTTCATTTAAATTATTTTTATGATAAAGTTAGGGTTTTACGAAAGTATGACAAAGTATGGGTTTTACTAGGGCATTTTTCTATTCACAAATAAAAATCAAACTGGAAGAATATATATAGTTTTGCTGTTTTTATCTCTTAGACAGGTAGAAACAAGACTTAAGCAGACTTTGTTAAATCAAAAAAAAAACAACAAAACAAAACAAAACAAAACAAAAACAAAGCTACTCTAGTTAAGCAAAAACAGTCTCAAATAAAGAAAATGTGTAATATTAATGTAGCTTTCTTGCCAAGTTTATTTTTCAGACTGTGTAAAGAGAGCACCTTTTAATGTAATATTTATATGCCTGAGAGTAAACAAGTAAAGAGATTAAATCTAGTAACAATGTTGCTATAGTGTACATCCTGGTGGGCAAGCAAACAGAGCAGAAAAATCTGCTTTTACCTTGCTCCCTTTAGAAAAGCTTTCACTTTTCTAATTTTTCTTATTTTCTACTCATTCACCTTTGCATTCTTTAAATATTCTATGCACATCTCTAAGCCATAGTCAAGTAGCTCACATACTAGTAGCGCCACTCCCTGGGCCAAACATATTTAAATCATCATAATAACCCAGGCAACTATAGTGCTGCCTTGGTTACAATGAACCTGATGCTCACAATGTTCCTATGAATCTAAATTGAAGCTCCAATGAGCTTCTTCATGCTAATGAGAAACTAAGCACTTTCTAATTTGCCAATTATATAGAACTATGAAGTATTCATATCTTCAAAAGTTCATGATAGTATCATTTGGATTGAAAATTTGTATATCTTGTGGAATTATCAGGATCATGGAATGAAATATGCTAAAAGGGACATCTTCCTTAATGTGAGAGAGTGAGTTTACACCAGAAAATATACTCCTGTGTCATAAAGATTCACAAACATCTGCCAAATATAGTAAGTCCCATGTATCTAGCTGGTATTCAAAATAAAAGATAATAATCAGAACCTAAAAACAGACAGAGGAAGATTCCCTTTAGTGTATAAATTAATGAGGTATATATTATGGACTGAATCTATGTTTTTGTAGAACCAGGATGAATTTCATTTAAACCATGTATTGTGAAGGTATTCTTTATGGCATGGTCACCAGATGTCATGACCCTAGATTTTCAATCTCTGCATCTTCATAAGCCAGGGTCTTATCTCTGAGAGTTCCTCAGGAAAAGATTAGCTTCTTTATTCCACTAATACCAAAGACCTTTGGAAATCTCATGAAATCTAATACCATAGAATTTTCCTTAGAATATACTTACTTAGATAATAAAGTTGAAATGTAGTTACTTGATAACAAAGCAGCATTGTCCAGACTAGAAAACTGAGACTAACATATTTAAAAATACAATGTTAGGAACTGGTAACTTCTTTTGGGATTTTTGGCCATTGAGATTCCATACCAGATATTATCACAGGTGATTATTATTTCTCCTTGTTCTTTCAGAAACTGACTAGAAGATCCTATTGCTGAAGATATCTCTTATTTGAATCGAAAACCCACTGACCTGGAACCTTCATCCTTACTTACTAGCTTTTATGGCATTGGAAGGTGCTATGTAAACTGCTGGACTGAAAAGATAATAGTAAATATCATATAGCTCTACATATTGCAAAGCACACCAATGAATTGTCTGAAGTTATAGCCATTGTGAGATGGTGACACGAACATTATGGGAGTAGCTAACTGATTTCTGCTTGGGTTTTAGGGCCAATCCATGAGTGAAAACCAATACCTGGTAATGGTAATTGGGTCAAAAATCTGGTGGCTAAATAGAGAATAATTACTAATGAAGAACACACTATTAATATTCTGCTAAATGGATTTAGCCCATAATTAAGTGAGCCAATTTGTTGTTATAAAAATAATTTCTTGTACTGGATCAATTATTCTGAGACTACTATACATTGAAGAATATATATATATATGTATATATATATATCACATATATATACACACATATATACATATATACATATACATGTATATATGTATGTATATATGTGTGTGTATGTATATATATATGTATATATGTGTATGTGTATCTACTATACTAACAAATATACTTCCAATTAGTAAAATTATAATCTAGTACATTCAGAAATGAGTTAGAATCATTTAACAGACTAATACAGATTTAGTCTTTAATGTATTGCTATTTAACTGAAAAATGATAAAATACAACTAATTATTTCTGGGTATGAGTATTGAGAAAATATTTCAAAAGTATTTAAAGATTTCAAATACTATAAAAATAATGATGGGAATTTGAAGTCGACAGTTTCTAAGCATAAATACAAAAGGAGAAAAGTTAACTGGAAGAAATAATGGATTTGACTATATAAAATTGAAATAATAAATGGCAAGGATTGTATTCATAATTTTTTAAAATAACATAGTTAAGTAATTTTGATAAATGTATAAAGTAATCTATGATTGAATAATACATTATGATCCCGATAGAAATTGACATGCTATGTAGAAAAAATGAAGAGTAAATGAAAATGACCAACATATCCAAATATGCCAAAGTCTACCCAATAATCAGATCAATAAAATATAGAAATATTGAATAATTTTCAAATATACAAAGAATAAGAAGAGCTGAAACACTTGTATTACAGCCAAATGGGCCTGAGTTCTTATATCAGCACAAACATAAAATTGTGGAATTAATATGTACATCTGTTACTCCAGTACTATGGGAAAGAATGTTGAGCCAGCCAGATCTCTGTAGGTCCTTAACAATATAGCCAAATATGTGAGAGACCCTGTTTCAAAACCTAATATGAGGAGTGACTAAGAAGAGCCTCTAACCAATGACTTCTGCATGCATATACACAAGCACATATGTGCGTGCACATTCATACATAAACCTGCACATACATGCACACCATATGAGGACACACACATTAATATTAAATCCTGGTATAACAATATCTTTCTAAAATATGAAAAGTCCTCTAAGTATAACATGACAGAAACTCATAATTTCAGCAGACATCCCTATGTAAGGTGAAGTCTTTATAACATTATATAGGGGCACATATATTTTAGTGTATTTTACAGTGATAAAAATTGAATACAGACTTCATGAAATTTACTATCAGAGGTAGTATGAAAATTAAAATGGTTTAGTAGACAACATTGTTAATTACATAAAATGTTTTCACATAGTGAAGCACAATTTAAAGATGGCACTTTAAGACTTTCAAAAAAACATGTCCAAAGTATAGTATTAACCTTAGAAATGTTGACATTTATATTGATATATTTTACCAGAAAAAGTATTTAAAAGTATTGAAAGAAGTGATTTAAACAAATACTAAAGAATAAATCATTAATAGAATTCTCTTTAAAGTAATCATTCATGTCTGTTAAAAGAGTAAGCATGTTGGTAACCAGCACCAACATAAATAAAGTAAAGGGTTCTTCTGGTAAAAGGAGTAATAAATAGATA
>NW_022196903.1:16264230-16266730 GCF_008632895.1 Mastomys coucha
TCAGGTGGGATACTTACCTAGGAAGGATACTTACCTAGTCATAATGGAGGTAGGGGAAGGCAGATTCATGAGCCACAGGGCAGCCTGGGCTACACAGAGAGACCCTGTCTCAAAACAATTAGCTATTAGCATGAACCTAGCCTTTTGTAATAGAAGAGACTATAAAGTAGCGTTTAATAATTTGAAAACTCAATGAATATATACTTTTAGGACTAGCTAGAAACCAAATGAAATCTATTGAAATGAGAATAAAAGAATTTAGAAATTAAGCTTTAGTTTTATAATTTAGAATCGAATACTAAAAATTTTATGTCAAAGAAATCTGTTTGGCCCTAATAGTTTAAGCTCTGGAAAAGAGTCACGCAAATGAAACTCCGCATATATACTAGACCTGACTAGATCACCTGAGAATTGCCAGCTTGTAATTTAATGAACAGCCACTAGATGGCATGTGCGGGCAAACATGGAATCTGTGGGCATGCGCACTGTTAAGGCCGCAAAGTCCCTGGGGAAGTGTAGTTATGCGTAGAGCCGTGCATGTGCACTGTTAAGGCCGCAAAGTCACTTGGGATGTGTAGTTCTGCGTAGAGCCCTGCTCTGGGAACTCACCTCCCTGCTTGGGGAGAGCCCGGTTAGGGCCGCAGGAGGCCCCAGTCTCAGACCTTCCCAGGGGCCAAAGAGTGACTCATGCGGCCCCGCCAAAAAGTTTCCTTTGCCCGCGCCAGCCCCGCTCGCTCCGGCCTAGTGCGAGGGGGGGAGGGAAGCACCCCCTAGCATGGAGTCCGCAGTGCGCGCGCGCGCGCAGACCCAGCCAGACTAGAAAGTGATCACTCTCTGAAGGCCTGTCTAGCCGAGTCAGAAAGTGAGCAAGCGGCTATGAGCTGCCACAGGGTCGCGCAGGCACAGAGCTCCCAGTAAAGAACAGGAGCCAAAGATGCCCCGCCTGCCTGTTAGGGACCAGCATGGCTGCCCGCTCACTCTGTAGTATGCATGCACAGGCGGGACACAGAGCATGCGCTCTGACCCCAGCTCTCTAGGCTGCACCTCGGATGCCTGCGGCGACAAGTGGGCAGACAGGAACGGCCTGGGAGCCGCGTCTCGGTGCTCACTCGCTTGTCCGCTGAGACCATACTAATTTGTTCGAGTCTCAGAACGGAGCACAGATAAGGAAAAACTTACTTTGCACGCTCTGCTGAGAAGGCAGAGCCTCCACAGCCATGACGGCCACAAGAACAGAGGGGCTAAACGAACACGCAAGACAAGACAATCCAATCTGCTTCCATCCGACAAACACAAACATTGAAACACGTAAACAAGACATAATCTCAAGGTTTCCCCGTAGCTACGTCACTATCTGTGCCCATTTGGGCTCAGATAAACCCGCGGACCCTGCCAAACCTTGGCATCCTGGCCAGCCACACCCCAGCACATAGTTGTCTTTCCCTGCGAGAGTTCGCCTTAACCCCGTAACCACGGCCCATAAGAGATGTGGCTACATCCATACCTGTGCCCATTTGGGCTCAGATAAACTTGGCAGACCGGCCGAATAATCCCGGCACTACGGCCGATAAACCCAGCACTTCGGCTGTGCATCCAGCACTTCGGCTGTGCATCCAGCATAAATATGCTGTCCATATCTAAAGAGAGTACAGAATAAAACGACTCCAAACCAGTCCCACGTTTAAGGAGCCATCTGTTGGTAACCAGCACCAACATAAATAAAGTAAAGGGTTCTTCTGGTAAAAGGAGTAATAAATAGATAGGAAGAGATTGAAAGAGATAAGAAGAGGTAGGCTAGCCATACTGCACCATAGCCACATGGGAAAAATAAAACATTAGATGACACGAGGTCTGGTCACTCAGTCATCTTGAATTTAATGCATTTCCTTTGTTCCTGCAACAGGTAAAATACCTGGGGCAAAACCCTTCCCCCCAAATACGTCAGTGTAACAGTCCAATCAGTTACTTCCTTCTTGCTCTGTGGGGGTGAAGCTTCTGAATGTAACCGGAAGCTAGGTTTCATTCAACTGGTGGGCAGCGCTGTACTGGGACCCAAATGGTAGCAGTTTACTGTCCGGGCTTTGGGGAGGGAGTCCACATAAGCACCCACAGGAAATCTGATTACAGACAACTCCTCAACTACAGCAAGTGTAAACTATTGTTAAATACATAGGCTTTCCATATTTATTATGGGAAGGTAACAATGATAGGAACATCTTCTGGGTGACTTACATCTGAAAGTCACCCAGATGTAAATGTATGTTACATTTTGTAAATCGGGTAAGTCTAAGACTAGTGAGATAACTCAGTAGATAAAGGCACTTTCCACGGAACCCCGGTAACTTAACTTTGATGCACATACCTATGTAAATGTAAAAGTACACAAGTGAGCCCATAAAGTCATACTATGACTTCTACTCATGTGCCTGAGTAGATATGCACCAACACATACACATGTACATGCACATGTGCGCACACACACACACATGAGTAGTAAGCA
>NW_022196903.1:16271730-16283759 GCF_008632895.1 Mastomys coucha
GCTCCAGGAGGTCCAATGCCCTTTCTGGCCTTGGGATTTTATATGCACAAGGAGCACATTTTTCACAAAGACATTGAAACAGGTACCTTAAGGAAAGAAAGGAAAAATAAGGAAAGAAAGAAAACTTGGTTAAGAATATTAATTGTGTATTTGTAATATATGAGTCAGCATAAATTTTAATACATAGCCTATATCTGTTTTTCTAATGCTAATCCCAAATACTAACAAATAAATTATCTTAAAACTAGCAATGTAACAGACATTTAAATTATAGAAGCAGAAATTATTTCTTAAATATTGCACCAAGTGAAGAGTATCAGAAATAATGGAGGAGCAATTAATTATGATAGAAAATATTTACTTGTAATTTTCTTAAATGAAAATCATTTAGTTACATCAAAATAATAATCCAATAATCTGTGCTTTACATATACCTGGAAGTTAAAAATATCATGGATCAAGGATATGAGACACCAAAATAGATTTACAGAATTGTACAGTTAAAATGCTCCTGACATTTTGAAGTGAAATGTAATAGCAGAAGCCAGAGAGTGGATTTCGGAAATAGTGCAAATAGAGAAGGTGAACTATTATGTGTAAAGCAAAAACATTTAAAATAGCTAATTAAAAGTAGACTTCTTATTAGATTTAATAAGACAGGATGAACCTTATTCCTCATACTGTAAATTTATCCAAGAATCCAAGTTTGGAACCTCACAGATCCCATAATAATCTTATTACTATTATTTTGCTAATAGACATAGAATCAAAATGACTTCTAAGTTCATTGTCTCTTCACCTGTAGTTAAAGGTAAACCTCATCAGAGAAGTTTCTTTATGTAACATACAGTGGTAAATGTACAAACTCACAAACTGATCAAAGTATTGGAACTAAGGCTGAGCAATGTTCAGTCACAATGAGACATCCATGTTACACCTCTACAGAAAAACCAAGGATCATTGTGGAAGATGGGATAGAATACTTAAGAGCAATTCTTATAATACTTATAGTACTTCCCAGTTTCACCTCCGCAAAACCCCTATCTTACCCCACTCCTCCATGCTTGAATAAGTGTGTTCCCCGACTCACTCACTCACTCACTCCCAACTCATCTAGCATTCCCCTACACTGGGACATCAAGCTTTCACAGGACTGAGGGCCTCCCCTCCTATTGATGTCAGACAATGCCATCCTCTGATACATAAGTATTATAAGCACAATTGGGGTAAAACATTGTCTTTGGGACATAACAGAAGGGAGGCATTAATAAACTCACAAAAGCTTTGACTGCCTGCACAAGAGGAAGGCAATAATCACTGTAGTGTGGAAAGAGAAGATATTCCTAAGTTAAGAGGCTTTTATCAATTGATGGGTTCTAAAGAAATAAAGTATGTTTTATTTAAAGATCTGGCTCCTGGTAGATAAATAGCCTACCAGGGAACACCCCCCCCCCCACACACACACACACTCAGGAGGACATAGACAGACCTAATTGGAATTACTGGGTTATTAAAGTAAAAAAAAAATTAAAAAGAGGGCAAGAAGTTGTGAGGTGGTATATTTGGAAAGTGTTAAGGAAAAGAGTTGGATTTGATTATAGTCAAAATGCATTGATTAAATTTTTCAAAGAATTAATTTTTATTATTTAATTTCTCCTTTTACATTTCAGATGTTATCCCTGTTCCCGGTTCCCCCCCACCCCGACAAAATCCCTATCGCACCCCACCACCTCCATGCTTGAATGAGCTTGCTCCCCCACTCACTCACTCACTCACTCACTCACCACTCACTCACTCACTCATTCACACCTATCTCACTACCTTGACATTCTCCTACACTGAGGCATGAAGCCTTCACAGTACTAAGGGCCGCTCCTCCTATTGATGCCAATGCCATCCTCTGCTATATAAGCGCCTGGACCTGTGGGTCCCTCCATGTGTATTCTTTGGGTGGTTTATTCCCTGGAAGCTCTGCAGTGTCTGGTTGGTTGATATTGTTGTTTTTCCTATTGGGTTACAAACCCTTCAGCTCCTTCAGTCCTGCCCCTAACTCCTCAATTGGGGTTCCATGATCAGTTCAATGGTTGGCTGCAAGCATCAGCACCAGTATCAGTCAGGCTCTGGAGGAGCCTTTCAGGATACAGCTATATTAGGCTCCTGTCAGCAAGCACTTCTTGGCACCAGCAATAGTGACTGGGTTTGGTAGCTGCATACCGGATGGATCCCCAAGGTGGGGCACTTTCTGAATGGCCTTTCATTCAGTCTCTGCTCCACTCTTTGTCCCTGAATTTCCTTTAGACAGGAGCAATTCTGAGTTAAAATTTTTGAGTGAGTGGTTGGACTGATCCCAATACCAGGGGCAGTGCCTAACCTCTCCATATGGTCTCTACGGGTTCTCTCTCCCCATTGTTGGGTATTTCAGCTAATTTCAACCCCATTGGGTCCTGGGACCCTCTTGCTTTCTTGGCATCTGGGACTTTCTGTTGGCTTCCCCTGTTCCCCATTGCCCATTGCTGCAAACCTCTGTTCAATTTTGTGACCCTCTGTACATCTCCCCTCCTCTGTCCCTTCCTATTCCTCATCCTGCTGCCTTTTTTCCACTCTTCCTCTTCTCTTCCTTCCACCTTCTGCATCCCATGATTATTTTATTGCTTTCTAAGAAGGACTGAAGAATCCACACTTTGGTCTTCCTTTGTCTTGACCTCCATACAGCCTGTGCATTATATCATGGGCATTGTGAGCTTCTGGGCTAATATCCACTTATCATTGAATGCATACCATTTGTGTTCTTTTGTGATTAGGTTATTTCACTCAGGACAATAGTTTCTAGTTTCATCCATTAGCCTAAGAATTTCATGAATTCACATTTTTAATAGCTGAGTAGCACTCCATTGCGTAAATGTATCACATTTTATGTATTCATTCTTCTGTTGAAGGACATCCGTGTTCTTTCCAGCTTCTAGCTGTAATAAATAAGGCTGCTATGAACATAGTGGAGCATGTGTCCTTGTTATATGTTGGAAAATCTTTGGGTATACGCCCAGGAGTGGTATAGCTGGTTCCTTAGGTAGTACTATGTCCAATTTCCTGAGGAACTGCCAGGCTGATTTCCAGAGTGGTTGTACCAGCTTGCAATTCCAACAATGGAGGAGTGTTCCTCTTTCTCCACATCCTCACCAGCATCTTCTGTCACTTGAGTTTTTGATCTTAGCAATTCTGACTGGTGTGAGGTGAAATCTCAGGGTTGTTTTGATTTGCATTTCCCTGATGACTAAGGATGTTGAACATTTCTTTAGTTGCTTCTCAGCCATTCAGTATTCCTCAGTTGAAAATTCTTTGTTTAGCTCTATACCCCATTTCCAATAAGGTTATTTGATTCTCTGGAGTCTAACTTTTTGAGTTATTTAAATATTTTGAATATTAGCCCACTATTGGATGTAGGATTAGTAAGGATCTTTTCCCAATCTGTGGGTTGCTGTTTTGTCCTATTGATGGTGTCCTTTGCCTTACAGAAGCAAAAAGTTTAAAAGTTTAAAGATTTACTTATTTAATGTATATGAGCATATCCAGTTACAGATGGTTGTGAGCCACCATGTGGTTGCTGGGAATTGAACTCATGACCTCTGCAAGAATAGCCAGTGCTCTTAACCACTGAGCCATCTCTCCAGCCCTACAGAAGCTTTTCAATTTTATGAGATCCCAGTTGTCTATAGCTGATTGGTGTTGGTGTTCTGTTCAGGAAATTTTCCTCTGTGCAGATGTATTTGAGGTTCTTTCACATTTTCTTTTCTATTAGATTCACCATATCTGGTTTTATGAATAGGTCCTTGTTCCACTTGGACTTGAGCTTTGTACAAGGAGATAAGAATGGGTCAATTTGCATTCTTCGACATGTCAATGACCACTTAAGCCAGCGCCATTTGTTGAATATGATGTCTTTTTTCCACTGGATGGTTTTAGCTTCTTTCACAAAATATCAGGTGATCATAGGTGTGTGAGTTCATTTCTGGTTCTTTAATTCTATTCCATTCATCTACCTCTCTGTCTCTGTACCAATACCATGCAGTTTTTATCACTATTGCTTTGATGTTTTATTTTGATTTGTTTTTATTTGTTTGATTTGTTTGTTTTTGTTGTTTTGTTTTGTTTTTTGACACAGAGTTTCTCTGTATAGCCCTGGCTGTCCTGGAACTCATTCTGTAGACCAGGCTGGCCTCAAACTCAAAAATCTGCCTGCCCCTGCCTCCCAAGTGCTGGGATTAAAGGCATGCACCACCTCTGCGTGGCTATCACTATTGCTATATAGTTGAGCTTGAGTTCTGGGATGATGATTCTCTCAGAAGTTCTCTTATTGTTGAGAATATATTTTGCTATTCTGGGTTTGTTGTTGTTGTGTAATTGTTCAAATGAATTTAGGAATTTTTCATTCTCTGTGAAGAATTGAGTTGGAAATTTTTGATGGGGGTTACACTGAAACTGTAGATTGCTTTTGGTAAGATTTTTACTATGTTAATCCTGTTGATTCCTGAGCATGGGATAACTTTCCATCTTCTGAGGTCTTCAATTTTGTTCTTCAGAGACTTGAAGTTCTTGTTGTACAGATCTTTCACTTACTTGGTTAGAGTCACAGCAAGATATGTTATATTATTTGTAACTATTGTGGAGAGTATCATTTCTCTAATTTCTTTTTCAGCCCATTTATCCTTTTAGTAGAGGAAGGCCACTGATTTCTTTGAGTTAATTTTATATTCAGCCACTTTGCAGAAGTTGTTTACCAGCTGAAGAAACTCTTTTGTGGAATTTTTGGGGTCACTTATGTATACTCTGACATCCTCTGTAAAGAGTGGTATTTTGAATTCTTCCTTTCCAATTTGTACCTCATTGACTTCCTTTTGTTGTCTAATTCTTCTGGTTAGATCACCGAGTAATATATTGAATAGATTCAGGAAAAAGCAAATATGAGGCTTTACCATTTCAATAACACTTTAATAATTATTAAAATTAAAACAAATATTTTTGAAATTAAAAAAATAGAATAAGAACAATTGCTACTTTAAATTGTGTTAGGCTTTTATAAGTGTGGCATTAAAACACGGTGAGGATATTATGGAAAAATTCTCAAAAAACTACATTTTAATATTTTCATTAAAAATTTTATTTAAACACAAAAATTAAAATGGGAGAACATATCTTGTTCAAATGATACTTATGCTGAACACTTAATTAATTTTTTAATGTTGATCATGTTAATGCTAAGAAAAAATCATATGATAGATAAAATAAATAGCCTTTGATATATGTAATCACACATATTCAATTAAAAACTAAAACATAAATTCATAAATATCAATCATGTGACAGTGTGGTTGCTGATTATTCCTGTGGTCTGATTTTGTAAAATATTTCCCTTAAGTATATCAGACCTTGTTGTATCATGCCGACATTATATCATTTTTGTATGCCTGTGTCTTCTTAGGTGACTCATCTCCTAGGTAATCTCCCTGCTGAGCTATTAATATAAGAGGCCACACTGGAAGAGTTTATGAGGTACGGAAATGGATGTGGAATTTGTTACAAGAAACAAGCATGAGGCCCAGAGTTTATTCCTTATCACCTGGATATAACTGCCCAAATCATAGTTTGTGGTTATAATTCCAGCACTAAAGAGATGGGATAGCACAATTCTTAAGGAACTGATGGCCACTTGGTCTCGACTTACTGGTGAGCTCCAGGCATGTCTGAAAGCCCTGTCTGAATAGAGATGTATGGCTTTCCTAAGGATAATATCCAAAATAGCCCTCTAGAATTCAAACACATATGCACACACATGCAACCACATACAATGTTCATGGGCCTGTATGCACACACACACACACACACACACACGCTCATACAAAACAAATGAAATATAGATTGGTGTTGCTATTGAAACAAATATGCAAATCTTGGGAAACATTCAGAGAAAAAAATATCCCTCCAATAGAATTTTGAGGATCAGGAATGAGAAAATTGAAATTGCCCAGAAGACACTGTGTGTAGAAATCTGGAAGTGGTTCAGTGCTGGTTAGAGCTTAGAGTCTACTGCTATTTCAAATGGAAGGAAAAGAAACCTTTTTATATGTTTTTCTTTTCTGATTTCTGTTAGTATAAAGCAAAGTTATATTCTTATCATCAACTTTATAGGATCAGGATATATTAAATGAGGCATAATTGTGTTATGTTTTTATTTTGCTAAGTTTTCCCATCAATATTTCATGAGAGATTTGATTGTCATTATCCTTTGTTATGATATTTGGCTGAATATTATTTTCTAATTTATGTCTGCTAATTAAATAAATTGATACAATTATTTTCAGACATTTAAGAATAAATAATGATCACTTGTTTCTAAAAATGGTAATTTTTGAAGGAAGTAATTATAATATTTTTAACCTTGACTTTCCCTGTATTTTGTTTTGTTGAAATACAATTTCTTTTAACACAGGCTGGCTTTAAATTTGCTATGCTCTTGAGGCTGGCCTTGAACTCCTAATCCTCTTGTCTCACCCCCCAGGTGCTGGAATTATAAAACAGAATCTCCACACCCAGCTCATTGGTTTAGCCAAGGCTGTACTCAAACTCAAAATTCTGCTGCTTTAACCTCTTCAACATTTCTTTGCCATTTTGCACAGCCATACCTAGAAGATTCTATCTTTGTGTAGAAGCTTTAACCAAACAGGGTAGTAAATAGATAGATGCTGAAATGATTCACTAGGATGTTAGGGTTCAGATCAGTAGACAAGGCATAATATTGAAAGCCAAATAGAATTCATTACATATAGTCACTTTCAGAAAAATAGAATAAGAGATAAGCCCCTGTGGCTGAAGAAATGGTTCAACAGTTAGGATCCTGATGCTCTTCCAGATGACCTGCATATGACCGAAAACCAGTCCTTAACTCCAGTTCCTAGGGATCCAATGACGTCTTCTGGACTCCTTGGAAACTTCATGCACACAGTGCACAAATAGTCATGTAAACAAAATACATCCACAGAAAATTAAAATAAATAAATCTTTTTTAGAAAAAGAGAGTTGTAACCTTTCTCATAATACAAAATGATACAAAATGAATACAAAATAAATAAGGGTTTTAAGATTAGGTTGTGATATTTTAGTGGAATAGTCCTATGCATGATAGGACTAAACTTGTAATAAAACATATATATAAAGAGATACATATGTGTATCTATCTATCTATCTATCTATCTATGTACATGTATATGACATTGATGCTTTTATAAAATATGTTACAAATTTTACACAAATAGAGAATCAAATAATTATATAATAATATATTAGTGCAAAAATGGAACTTTTAACTTGGTATTGTTTAGCAAGGACTTAAACATAAAAAGTATTTATTACACATGAAATTTTTAGGTAGAGTTAGTGTCTTTAAATCTTTATATTCTCTACCTCAAAATGACACAATTATTTATGTCACAGATTGAATTAGGCTATGTATTTTAAGCACTTGTGAACTACAAAAGCAATATACAAATATAGAGTGTTTATAAAGGTGATTAGGTGTAAACTCAAATATGGTGAGTTTAAAAAAAAACTTTGATGGGAAAAAATCTCTTTATATGAGAGATTAAAAGCACTGAAAATGATATAACTTTTTAGCAAATGAGCAAATAAATCATTATGTGATTTTGAAACTAAATTTTTAAGTATACACCTAAAAAACAATAAGGGAAAATAAGTCATTTTTAAATCTATTAAAATATTTCCCTTTGGACATTAAGCATAGGGCTATTTAATAATAGAATGATTATAATACATTGTTTAGTTGTCAGTTATCAATGCAAAGTAGCCTTCAATGTGATAAGCAACACTAAAATAATTCAACAGTAGAACTGATGTGACAAATTGAACAGCCTTAAGTTAATTATGGAGTAGAAAACAATGAGCCCTTAAATATAAGCCTTGAAAAATATAGAGGTACATTAAATAGGAGTAAAAGATGTCCAGATGTAGTTAAGATTTCAGAAAAAAAAGCCAGGATCTAAGCCCCAAGTTATTCCAACTGACCAAGGACAATTAATAGCATGGTCCTTGAATGTGGACAACTTATCCAACTGATTAACAGAGATGAAGCCACACAACCTAGGTAGTTGCTAACCTGAGAAGAATTTATGCATGTTTCAGGTGCAGGTTCCCAGGTTCAATGGCCAAAAAGGTTGCACCTACCAACATGGGAACAGTCAACAAGAGGATGAGGAGCTCATTGAAACATCCCCAGCATCCAAGTTTCTCTTGCAGAATACAGAGTAGGTCTAAATACATTCAACACTTTAAGGCATCATAAAGCTTCAGTTATTTTTTGTTATTTAAATATCTTACTGAATAAACTTAAATATAGGAAAATGTGTGAGCCTTTTAAAATACTCCAAAAAGCTATTGTCTGTAGTAGTTAATTGTTAAATGCTCTTCACTACAGTTCCTTTATTTACATGGTTCTCACCATTAGTTTAGTCTTTACATATGGACCTCTTTGTTCTTTGCTCATACTCACCCCAAGAATCCAACTTCTGTTTCTTGGCATACATGATTTCATGTGTGTACTTCAATCTTTGTTTTACATTCAATGGAAAATGTATATTTCTTCTTTCCACTCCCTCTTGTTTTTTCCTTTTTCTTTAGTCTCTGTTGCTGTTTGAATGTGCAATGTGACCCTTAAGAGAAAAGCATAATATAAAAGGAAAACATGATGTCCATTGCTTTGTTTTTTATTAAAGAAAATATATGTTTTAGCATAGCCTACATGTAGATTTAAAGATATAAAACAAACAGCAGATTCTAATATGCAGTATTCTTCTAACATCTATATTGAAAAAAACTGACTTTAAGTTTGATGAGTTAACATGAGAGTCATGACACTGTCAGAACTGCAAACTCATCTCAAGAACTGTGGAGAAGCAAACCCATGAGGCTGTATTAGGTTCTGTTGCCACACGGAGAGATTTGAGAAAAATTCTAATAATTGAGTAATGTTTAGCTGGGTTCCAAGAGAATTAAATATAGTACACCCAATTCCAGTAGACATGAAATATACACATTCTTTATGGTTAAAGTTAGGTTATTAAGAAAAGTCAAGAAAAGTGAATTGTGGGACTGGATGGCAAAGTCCATGGAAAGTAACATGTGTGCATGTGTGGCCAAATTACAGTGGGAAACTTTTGCTCCGCTATGTAAAATACGCTTAGATAATATAGAAACTCTAACCATATCAAGATTTACTGAAAATAATGTTAATGTGTCTATTTCAAACTTCATTTTGGATTGCACAAATGGAGGCTGACTTATCTTTCTTCATCAATACAATCCTGTCTGTTACCATATCTATTTTGAACTTCCCTGTACCAGAATTACCCTTTCATGTCTCCTTACAATTACCTCTGTCTATTTGATGTTGTATTTGCCTCTCTCTCTCCTTGTCTTTCTCTGTGTCTCTGTCTGGATCTGTCTGTCTCTCTGTCTCTGTCTCTATATCTCTGTCTGTCTGTGTTTAACTCTTCCTCCATCCTTCTATGTATCAATCCTTCCTCTATCCTCTCACTCTCTACCTGTGGTTCTGACTTATCATTCATGTTGATATTAATTGAAATATGTGATTATATACATAGTCCTATAGGCCAGATATAATGAAATAATGTGTTACAGTGATAGCTAACTTGTATTGCCCCATTGACAGTAAAGCAGCTTTTTAAAAACTGTTATTCCATAACATTTATACCAAATTAGGTTTGACATACATGCAGCATAGTGTTGTCATCACTCTGCCAATTCTTTTGCTGACAGTTTACTTTTTAGTATTGTATCTACATTGATACATTATGGAACTGAGATTCCTCATGTTTGTTTCTATACATCATTTCATTGTAAAATGGCCTGCTTTACACATGCCAACATGAACTGAGGTTCTCCAAAATTATTGTTCACAAAGTAAAAACTGCTTTAATGATTTTTTCAGGCCTTCACTTTTAAATGTGTGAAATTCCTTCCAGAGGAATTGCCTCTGAAAAGTGGCTTTACACATTACTCCTCCTCAGTCCTTGAATGATGTTTCTATATTTGTTGCCTTAGCCACAGTTGCGATCTTGATATATTCACATTTTCAAATCATGATTAACTTGCACAGGAATTTTATTTTAATCCAGCAGCATAGATATTTCCAGGAGACAAAGGTAAGCAGATCTCTGAGTTCAAGGCCAGACTGGTATGGAGCAAGTTCCAGGTACAGAAAAGCTTAGGTAAAGGCATGGTCATTCATACCTTTAATCCTAGCATTCTGGTGTCAGTTCTATTCAGTCTGTCCAGTTAGGTTCAATCACTCTGCACAGGGGGCACAACAGTGGAATTGACGTTACTTCCATTCAGTTCCTACAGCAGAAGTAGCTGAAGTTAGAGAAGAAAAAGGAGACAAAAGGTTAGAAAAGATTGCCAGAGTTAGTTTGAGAGCAAGCAGAACAGTTCAGTGAGAAACGGAGGAAGCCAAATTGAATCAGTCAGGTTGGAGAGAAGTTTGAGCCAAAATAGGTGAGTTGAACCAGGCAGCCAGAGGTTAGGAAAAGCTAGAAAGGGTGAGCTTATTCAGCTGTAAGCCTCAGAAATGATAATTACATTGGGCAGCTTAAAGATACTTTTACATTAACTGAAATTTATTTTCATATGCTATTGTTTATATGAACAATTTAAGCATGTTTATGCAAATTTAATGACTTTTATTAATTGTTTCTATGCATTGTCACATCACTTTTTGGTCTTTAATATTTATTGAACTCTAATTTCTTTATAGAAGATTTGCTTAAGGTTGCTATAAAATTTTATTACATATTAGAATGAACTGTCTATATAGTATGCAAGTATGTACCTTTCTGTCTAGATTGTGAATTATGTGATTTTTATTAATTATAAATTAATATTAACTTCTAATTTAATGATTAAATTGAATTTCTAAAGTACTGGTCATGTGTGTGTGTGTGTGTGTGTGTGTGTGTGTGTGTGTGTGTGTGTTTGTGTGTGTGGTTTCTGGATTTTCATCTTGTCTTATAATGTTTATTGCTCTTGAAATCATATGATAATACGCTTGGTGATTTTCAAAGTTTCAAAAATTAACATTGAAACAAGAATGTGTTCCTTGAAAATGCTCCTATGGATCCCCTGAAATCAGATTCCATTTTGTTTCATGTGAGAAACAATCACTGAGTACAACTACTGTACTTGTCCTATAAGCTTTTTATGAAAGGGGTTTTATTTTCCTACCTATTTCATTTGATTTATTCACAGGTGTGTGTGCATATCTATTGTTAACCATTATGGATACCTAAAACTAGAGCATTACAACACATTTTGCTTTGAGAAATACCATTTTCCCTATCTTGTTGTCAATTTTTACCTATTTGACATTTAATAACCCTGTAAATTTACAGGAAAAATAATTATTTTGTAAAATTTGATTATAAACCTAGCTTCAATTAATTTGAGAGAGTTAATTAATTTAATGACACATATCTCTATTTCTGAATTAAGTAGGTTTTCCATTTGATCACATCATCCTTTTATTTAATGACATCTCATGATCCAGCATTATAGGATACAGCTATGATACCACCACTCAGTAGACAAAGGAAGCAGCTACATAAGCTAGCCTTGTCTACACAGCAAGTTTCAGGCCAGTAAGAACTGTGTATAGGTAAGTTTATAACTAAAACCAAAACAATGACAATTGCAAAACCCCTATATGCTGTTATGGTTTATGAATATAAGTGGTTTAATTATATTTAATTAATTACATATTTATTATAATAATTATAATGTATTAATTAAATAAAATTATACTCTACAATGATTTGACATTAATTTGAATATACATCCTCCATGTGTCATTAATACTAAAATTAGTTATTCTATATCAGTTTCAGGTCTTGGAATTGTCACTCTTCATAACCCAATTGTTCTAATTGGTGTATCATAGAATTTCTTGT
>NW_022196903.1:16283769-16285175 GCF_008632895.1 Mastomys coucha
AAATCTGCCTGCCTCTGCCTCCCAAGTGCTAGGATTAAAGGCATGTGCCACCACTGCCCAGTGGGTCTGCATTTTTGATCTCCAATGAGATTACAGTATTTTACATGAAAAAATTAATACATTATTCATTATCCTCTGAACAATTAAATCAAAAAAGAAAACAATGTTCTACTATATTAAAATATCTAATACTAAATAATCTAGTCTCAAAGCAATATCTATAGAGAGATAAGTATGTACATATCACAAACGTGTGTGTGTGTGTGTGTGTGTAATCTTTCTATTTCTCATCAGTTTCTAGAATTCTAGAATAAATGTGAATGGTTATAATTCTGTAATTCGATTTTACTCTAATTTCCATACAAGAGCCATGTAGTTTTTTATGTGACAATATTATATCAGAACCCTTTTTGAGTTTTTTCCATCAATTTCCTCATAGGTTCACTGAGATGTTCTCTGCTGTCACTCATATATTAGAAGATGAAAAAGGCTATTCTTTTTTTTTTTCTTTTTAGGTTTTTTGAGACAGAGTTTCTCTGTATTGCCCTGGCTGTCCTGGTACTTACTCTGTAGACCAGGCTGGCCTCGAACTCAGAAATCCACCCAACTCAGCTTCCTGAGTGCTGGGATTAAAGGTGTGCACCACCACTGCCTGGATGCTATTCTTACTTTTCAACTCTTTCTATGATTTCTCTTCTGCACTGATTAGGACTCCCAGTACCATTTTAGCATGTGCTGTTATTTATGATTAGAAAAGTTGTTTCTATGTTAAGCATGTTGTTTCTATATTAATGATAGATTTAAGTGAATAAATACAGAAATTATAGTTTCTGCATTTATTCACATAACTGTATGATACTGATGATGCTTGAATTTTATTATCAAACATTCTAAAACTAAACTGCCAGGTCATTCTCATAATGACAGCGTGTAGCTGTAATCTGTCATCTCTCAACAAAGAATTTTTAATTTACTAATGATGCAGTCATACTTCATGCTTTTTCATTATTTGTATATGTTTTTATACTCACAATTACAGTTTTGTAATTAATGTCACTTTATTATTTATATAATATGCTGCATATTGAAATGCATGAGGTAATGTCTATTTTTGAATTAGAAATCTGCAAGTAATATATCCTAGGTAGGCTGTTTTTTTGTCAACTTAGCATAAGCCTGGACATATCTGAGATAAGGAACCAAAATTGAGAAATTAATTTCTCTTTTGTTCTGTTTTTTCTTTTATTTATTTTGTCACATTACAATGAACATATCTCCTATCGTTCTTAGTGTCCAGTTTGCAGTGGCCAGTATGCTAGTACATTTTTCAAAGTCATTCTTGCTTTTCTTTTCTTTTTTTTTTTAATTTATTTATTTATTTATTTATTTATTTATTTTAGATATTT